>NW_003852436.1:292541-305360 GCF_000181295.1 Otolemur garnettii
CTGCAGCTTCTAAATCATCATTTCTGCTTTATCTTACACATCTGTGTTCTAGAGGTGGCTGCTTTCCTTAAACCTCATGGATCAACATCTAGTAACTTAAAGACCCTTGTAGCTTTCTTTCTTTTCTCTTCTTTTTTTCTTTTTTTTTTAAGAGACAGAGTCTCACTTTGTCACCCTCAGTAGAGTACTGTGGCATCACAGCTCACAGCAACCTCCAGCTGTTGGGCTTAGGCAATTCTCTTGCCTCAGCCTCCCAAGTAGCTGGGACTTCAGGCGCCCACCACAAGGCCCAGCTATTTTTGGTTGCAGCTGTCATTGTTGTTTGGCAGGCCCAGGCTGGATTCAAACCCTCCAGCTCAGGTGTATGTGGCTGGCGCCTTAGCTGTTTGAGCCACAGGTGCTGAGCCTACAACTTTCTTTTTTTCACTCAGCCCTTAGGGAATTGAAGAAAGTTAGGGCCTTACTCTAGGTTAGGCTTTGGCTTAGGGGAATGTCATGGCTGGTTTGATCTTTTATCCAGACCACTAAAATTTTCTCCATACAAGCAGTAAGGCTTTCTTGTCATTTATGTATTCACCAGAGTAGCACTTTTAATTTCCTTCAACAACTCTTGCTTTGGCCAGGTGTGGTGGCTAATGCCTGTGAGGCCAAGGCAGGTGGATTGCTTGAGATCACAGGTTCGAGGCCAGCCTGAGCCATAGCCAGACCATGTCTCTACTAAAAATACAAAAAACTGAGGCAAGAGGACCACTTGAGCTCAAGAGTTGGAAGTTGCTGTGAGCTATGATATCACCATGGCACCATACCCAGGGTGACAGCTTGAGACTCTTGTCTCAGAAAATAAATAACAAAAAAAAAAAAAAGAACTTCATATTCATAGCTTGGCACAGAGACCTAACTTCTGGCCTATCTCAGCTTTCAATATGCCTTTTCACTAACCTTAATCATTTCTAGCTTTTGGGTAAAGACAAGACATATAACTCTTCTTCCATTTGAGCACTTACAGGCTATTGCAGGGTTATTAATTGGCCTAATGTCAATATTGTTACGTTTCAGGGCATAGGGAGGCCTGAAGAGAGGGAGGCAGAGGAATGGTAGGTCGGTGAACCAGTCAGAATACACACAAAATTTTTTTTTTCTTTAAGACAGACTCTTACTCTTGCCCTGGGTTGAGTGCCATGGTGTTATCATAGCTCACAGCAACCTCAAACTCTTGAGCTTAAGCAATCCTCTTGACTCAGCCTCCTGAGTGGCTGGGACTATAGGCACGCCCCACCACATTTGGCTAGTTTTCTTATTTTTAGTAGAGATTGGGGTCTAACTTTTGCTTAGGCTAGTCTTGAACTCCTAAGCTCAAGCAATTTACCTGCCTCAGCCTTCCAGAGTGCTAGGATTGCAGACATGAACCACTGTGCCCAGCCCACACACCACTTATTAAGTTTATTTTGTTATGGGTGCAGTTTGTGGTGCTCCCAAATAAGTACAACAATAACATCAAAGATCCCTAATCACAAATATAATAATAATAATGAAAAAGTTTGAAATACTGTGAGAATTACCAAAAAAGTGACACACAGATATGAAGTAAGCACATGATGTTGGAAAATCGTGCAGAGTTGCTGCAGATCTTCAATTTGTTAAAAAACACCTGTATCACAGTGGTTATGGTCCCAGCCACATATACTGTGGCTGGCAAGTTTGTGGCTGGCAAGTTTGAACCCGGCCCAGGACAGCTAAACAACAATGACAACTGCAACAACAAATAGCCCAGGTGTTGTGGTGGGCACCTGTAGTCCCAGCTACTTGGGAGGCACAATCATGACAACTGTGAAAAAAATAGCCTGGCATTGTGGTGGGCTCCTGTAGTTCAGCTACTTGGGAGGCTGATGCAAGAGAATTGCTTTAGCCCAAGAGTTTGAGGTTGCTGTGAGCTGTGACGCCACTGCACTCTACCCAGGGTGACATAGTGAGACTCTGTCTCAAAAAAAACAAACAAAAAGTATCTGTGTAGCATAAGACAATGCAATAAAATGAGATATGCTTATATTTTATTTTATTCTTGCTAGTACTTTGCACTATTTTGCCTTTTCATACAGTTGAGAAAACCACCTATAATATTTCTATCTGCCATTATCATTTTGACATTTATTGAAACCTTTAGTAGTATTAGCAAACTTGGCAGACTCATGATGATGGCTTTTGAAAATTTTTGGATATGAAATAAGGCCAGTCCCTGTCTCCTTCCCTCCATCTCTCCAGTTGTTACTGAATGCCCACTACCTCCAGGCACTATGTTTCATGTTGGGGATATATGACAGTCTCAGTTCTCACATTTTTCACAGGCTTCTAAAGGAAACAGAGAAATCAAGAAATACTCAATAGCAACATACAACCCCCTTGGAAAAGCTTCACAGAAAATGTTGAGTTTGGAAAGATAAAGATGAGTTCTTATACAACAGATAGCATGTGCCCAAAGGTCCAGCTACATGAAACAAGATAGTATATTCAGGGACTTTACGTAGCCTGGTGTGAATAAAATCTGAGAAATGAGGCTAGAGCCCAGATTAAAGAGAGAATTAGGTGACTTACTAAAAAGACTGGATTTAGCTTTTTGTAAGCAGAGGACAGTTGTTGACTTAGAAAGGGATTGTAAATTTTATTCTAATAATACATTTGATGGTGGGGATGGGGAGCAAGATTGGAGGCACCAAGACTGATCTGGAGATTTAGAAGTTGAGATACTTAACAACTATCACTGAATTCTTATGTGCAGCAAGTATTTTGCATTTGTTAGCCTCATTTAAGCACTTGTACTCTTTGGAAAAAACACATGAGGTAGGTATTGTCATTTAAAGGAAAATTGAGGTCAAAGAAGTTAATTTTGTAACTGCCTGTGGTCACAGAAGTTGTTAAGTGATAAAATCTGGATTCAAGCCAGGTATGTATCAACTCCAAAGTGGTTTCTTCTAAAAACTGGATAATACAGGTAGGCTCAGGCAAGAAATGGTAAGGACAACAATAAATTATGGAGAGGAGAACAAGAATGCAAGGGCTCTTAAGGTAGGGCTGTTGAGGGGAAGAGGGTGAATGGAGAAGGAATAGTTAGATATCTAAATGCAGATGTCTACTGGGCAGCTGAAACTTAGAGGTAATTTTAAGAATGAGTTGTGTGTGGTAAGGCCTGAGCAAGACTACTTGGAGGGAATGAACAAAGATGACAGCTCTGGGAAATACTAACAGAATTGGGTAGAGGAAGAAAAGCTAGTAAAAAAGATCAAGAGATCATAGTCAAAAAGCTAGGAGAAGTGGAAAATGAAACTACTGAGGAATCAAAGTGTTTCAAGGATTTTAACTCAAGATACTGTAATTCATACCTATCACATTAGTAAAGGTTTAAAAGTATGAATATTAAATGTTTCTGAGGATGTTACAAAACAACAGGAGTTCTTGGGCACTGTCTGGGAGTATAAATTGGTATAATGGAGTATAAATTGGTATAATGATTTTGAGGGCAATTGGTAAATTTGGCAAAATGAAATGTGCATATCCTGTGAAACAGTAATTACACTCAGGTCCGTGTGCTGCGAACATTCCCCAACATTTGCTGAATGATGTACGATGTACATAAATGTTCAGTGCAGCATTGTTTATAATAAACTTTGGAAATAAATTCTGCTATCATTATATTACCTAACATAATGCTGTGCACTTAAAATGAATAAACTAAGGTTAAGAGAATCAAGGAATAAGCTTGGCGTGGTGATTTATGCCTGTAGTCTTAGCACTCTGGGAGGCCAAGGAAGGTGGATTGCTTAAGCTCACAAGTTCAAGACCAGCCTGATCAAGAGTGAGACTCTGTCTACTAAAAAGAAAAAAAAAGAGAGAAGAACTAAGGCAAGAGGGTCGCTTGAGCCCAAGAGTTTGAGGTTGTTGTGAACTAGGATATCACAGCACTCTACTGGGCAACAAGGATTATCTTCCAAAATAAGGTGGTCCCCCCAAATCAAGTTAAATGGAATTTCTTTTTTTTTGAGACAGAGTCTCACTATGTTGCCCTCAGTTGATTGCGGTGTTGTCACAGCTCACAGCAACCTCAAACTCTTGGGCTTAAGCGATTCTCTTGCCTCAGCCTCCCAAGTAACTAGGACTACAGGCACCAGCCACAATGCCCGGCTATTTTTGTTGTTGTTGCAGTTGTCATAGTTGTTTTATCTGGCTCAGGCTGGGTTCGAACCTGCCAGCTTTGGTGTATGTGGCTGGCATGGTAACCACTGTGCTATGGGCGCCGAGCTGGAATTTCATTTTTCATATATATATAAATGCAAAATAATACTAAGTGGTTTATGAATACATTCACATACAGTAAAAGTTTAAAACCAGGCTTAGAAATTATAAACATAAGATTCAGGACAGTGGTTCTTTTTAAAAGAAGCAGGAGGACATAAGTGGCTTTACCTCTTTATTTCTTTGAAAAGTGTGGCAAAATGATAAGATTTGGTCCCTTAATTTGGGGTCTGTTTCAGTGTTTTAATTTTTTTCTTCTTTCCAAGACAGAGTCTTGCTCTATTCCCTAGAGTTTAGTGGCATCATAGCCTTAGCAATTCTCCTGCCTCGGTTTCCTGAGTAGCTGGGACTATAGTGTACATCACCACTCTTGGCTAATTTTTAAAAATTATTTCTTATAGAGACAGAGTCTCCTTATTGCCCAGGCTGGTCTCAAACTCCTGGCCTCAAGTAATCCTCCCGCCTTGGCCTCATAAAGTTCTAGGATTACAGGCATGGACCACTATGCCTAGCAAAGAAATTTAAAAAGTTTTTATTCCCCATGAAAGTGTAGGTAGATAAAAAATAGTGGCTAATACTGATTCACTCAGAAATCAGGGAAACTATCTACAAATAGTTTCCTATAAATAGTATCTACAAATGAAACATGATTCTTTGCTTCCTATACTTTATCAAGAGGTCAAGGGTACATTTAGATTGATTTAAGAATGTCCAGAAATTGGGGGGAAGGGTATGTAAGGGAGAGTTATCGGGAGGTGTAGCATAATTTGTCAGGAGGAAAAGGGGTTCAAATAATGTCTAATTTCCCAAGTGGTCATAAAAAGTATTATTATCTCTTCTTTATAGAAAGAGATGTGTGTCTCAGAGAAGTTAAATGACTGGCAAAAGGGTACCCAGATAGTAGGAGAGAACCAAGTCAAAGAACCCAAGGATACGGATCTTTCCCTGTGTTGTTCCTCTCATTATCAGCTGGTCGTTCAAGGTTACAGAATTGTAGCTGTTAGAGCAGGCGTTGTAGCGGGCACCTATAGTCCCAACTACTTGGGAGGCTGAGGCAAGAGAATCGCTTATGCTCAGGAGTTTGAGGTTGCTGTGAGCTGTGATGCCATGGTACTCCACCCAGGGTGATAGCTAGAGGGTCTGTAAAAAAAAAAAAAGAAAGAAAAGAAAACGAAAGAAAAATACCTTTTCTCAAAAACTTAAAAGGAAGGAGATGGTTGTAAGTAAATTTGTAGATGTGGAAGGAAAGGTTTATATTACATGTCTCAATATTTTTGTGAAGTAACAAATGATAGGTAATATTATTTGTGAAGTAGGGGGAGGTAAAAGGTTAATTTGTGGCCTGAAAAAAATGGAGATGGACAGCGGTTCTAAACCTGTGAGTCACGACCCCTTTGTAACAATGAAGATACATTGTGGTATTAGGAGGGTTGAGAACCACTGGTTTAGAGTCAAGCGAGGAAAGACAAAAGCATTAATGAAGAGTGTTAACTACAAAATTGAGTTTGGAAGTCATGAAAGTGTAGTAATTGTGTGATTGTTTCTAACATCTCAGCTTAATGGCTGACAGGGCCAAGTAGATCATAGGACTGATCCAGAATTGTGAGTTAAATAACAAATACAGGAGAAAGACAGGGACGGGAGGGAATGGAGAACATTGGTGCCAGGCAGAATGTAGAAAAGTGAGTTAGAAGAGAGATGCTAGGGAAGGAAAAATACAGAGGGTGATTGGAAGCACTGTGGTGACAGAGCAATTAATATGACCAATTAAGAGATCCAGGGCAGATACGGAAGGAAGTGGGACCGAAAATAAACTGGAAGAAGGAAAGTATTGTAAGATTGGTGGTCTTGATGTGGTCGAGGATTAGGCATACTGGGAGTAATGTGTATGCAAGGTTAAGGTTGTTGTAGTCACCAGGAACCACTCCATAACTAAGTGGAGAGTGTGACCAAGGGGATGAGGTTTAAGAGGTCTTGGAACTGTGATGCTTGAACGAATATTCAATTGACCATCCACGTGAATACTGAAACCTCCTAGGAAATGATTAAATGAACTAATGTTAAGGAATAACATGATCCAGGTATGTTATTGTGGGAGAATAATCTGGAGGTTAATGGACATTAGGGACAAAGCAAAGGGTGACAAAATTGGATGGATGAACTTCAAAGAAATTAAAGATTTTACAGGAAAGTGAAATGGTTTGGAGAAGGCTGTGGGGCCAAAAAAAAAAAAAAAAAAAAAAGTGGTGATACTGATTCAAGCCTCTCTTGGTACATAGGATTTGAGGAAACTGCAAAGGAAGCAATGTCTTCATTGAGAAAGAAATCAAATAAATGGAAGACATTCATCAAAAGAACTGAGAGTAGGGGTGGGAAAAAATTAAGAAAAAAAAAGAGCTGAGGGTATAGGTGAGTTTATTTATGATGAAGTAGGTTGCCAAATCCCATTCTTGAAAGGGTGGAGGGGCCAGGTGCAGTGGCTCATGCCTGGGAGACCAAGGCAGGTAGATTGCTGGAACTCAGGAGTTCAAAACAAGCCCGAGCAAGAGCGAGACCTTGCACCTAAAAAAATAGCCAGACATTGTGGTGGGTGCCTGTAGTCCTAGCTATTTGGGAGGCTGAAGCAAGAGGATCACTTGAGCCCAAGAGTTTCAGGTTGCTATGAGCTATGACACCACTGTACTCTGCCCAGGGTGACAAAATGAGACTCTGTCTCAAAAAAGAAAAAAAAAGGTGGGAGGATACTCTTTGTTGTTGGGGGTAGGGTACTATCAGGTACACAGAGCCATTTGGAGACAAGAAATGAGAGGAAGCTGATGGATGAGACTATTTCAGAGCAGTGAACAGTATAAGGAATAAAAAAAATTCAGATGGAACTAAACTAAAACTAAAGTTTCTCAACTTTGGCCAAGTTGTTTTGAGCAAAACTAATAAGGTCCTACGCAGTATTTGACCTATCTTTGTAGGGGTGTCTCTAGATCTATGCTAAGTGGTAATTGCTGGATCCTTGCAGGGGCTGTTGTGCAAAGTGACTGTGTCCCTGCTCTTCCTTATGGTTTAAGACAATCGTTGATTTGCTGTGCTATCTGGCAGCATGACTTGTAGCAGACACCCCAGGAAACAGAACCCAAGGATTTTTCTCTGGAGGACTGCATCTTCTTTAGCATAAGGATCAGTACTTGTGCTTTATATAAAATGGAATCCTTTCT
Source organism: Otolemur garnettii (assembly GCF_000181295.1). Taxonomy (NCBI): domain Eukaryota; kingdom Metazoa; phylum Chordata; class Mammalia; order Primates; family Galagidae; genus Otolemur; species Otolemur garnettii. The sequence continues at coordinate 300,035 of NW_003852436.1, forward strand.
CCCCCTGTTTTGTTAAAGATCCATTTCATTCAGAAGTCTTGTCCATAGAATATGATATTTAGCAGTACCTTCACAGTTCATCACCTTCTTAAACTGACATAATTTTCATAGGTTGATAGGTACCACATGTGTTGCATTCCCTTGGGAGGTCAACTTACAGAGGTTCTGCTATAGTATAAAAATTCATGGACTCATACAGAACTGGGTCTGAATCCTGGAAACTTCTTGGGCAATTCACTTAAGTTTTCTGAGTCTTAATATATTAACATATGCTAGGCTTATTAATATCTTATATATAAAGTGCCTAGAACACAGAAAGTACTCAATAAATTCTTTCAATCATTAATTATTAATAAAAGCCTTAGTAAACATTATCTTGCAATGTTAAGTCCTGGATAACCCAAAGATAAATATGACATGATCCTTGCTATAAGATCCCTATGGTTTAGTGGAAGGAGAGACCAAAAAAAGTATATTCAATGACAGATAAAGGTGCTTTGGTAGATGCAGTGATGGAAAACAGTGTGGGAACAACAGTAAGTTCTGCCTGTGTGCTTGAGATGGAGTGAGAAGGCAGGGAGCCCTTACTGTTCTTTCTTAGTTGCATCTTCCTTTCACTATGCACCTTCCTCTCGCTCTAAATGGTCTCCCTGCTTCTATTCTTACCTCCTTTTTATCTATTCTGCATACAGCAACCAGAAGATTATTATTATTATTTTTTGGACAGAGCCTCAAGCTATCCCCCTGGGTAGAGTGCCATGGCATCATGGCTTACAGCAACCTCCAACTCCTGGACTCAAGTGAGTCTCCTGCCTCAGCCTCCCAAGTAGCTGGGACTACAGGCGCCCGCCACAACGCCCGGCCATTTTTTGGTTGCAGCCATCATTGTTGTTTGGCAGGCCCGGGCTGGGGATTCGAACCCGCCACCTTAGGTGTATGTGGCTGGTGCCTTAGCTTCTTGAGCCACAGGCGCCGAGCCAGAAGATTATTTCTAAATAAAGATCTAATTATTCCACTCCCTTGCTTAAGGTCCTTCAAAAGCTTCTTTGCTTCTAGAGTAAAATAGCCCACGGGGCACTGCAGACTCTCACCTCCTCTTACTCAATGCTTTCATTTTAGATAAACTTCCCACAGGTCTTAAACTTGGAACTCCTGCTGGAGTTCCTTAGAGCTACATTATTTTCCGACCTTCTGCACTCATAGAGTCAACTACGCTGTATTCAGATGTTTAGTTGTCTGTTTTCCTGACCAGACTGCTTAGGGCAGAATCAAGTAGTTTGTTTTACTTTTGTTTTTCTTATTTGTAGGGGTGTGTGTGTGTGTGTGTGTGAGAGAGAGAGAGAGAGAGAGAGAAATACGGGAGAGAGAGACATGTGGAGAGCCTTGAGCATGAGGTAGTTACAGGATACATAATCACCTGCTTGGATTGAGGCATGTCATTACTTACCAGAGGCACAGTAGGCTGCATTGTGACAGTCAACATTTACATTCTTAGGAAGGAAATGGAATGAATTGGTTTTTTCTGTGGGTTCTTGAATGGTTGCATAAAAGAGAAATTGAATACTGTCAGGAATGTTTCAACCATATACTCAGTATTCAGCAACTAGATAGCAAGGTTGTCTGAATAGTTTACATCTAAATGAAGAAGTTTATTAAAATTAAAGTTTTTGTTTTTGTTTCTGTTTTTTGAGACAGAGTCTCACTATGTTGCTCTCGGTAGAGTGCTGGGTGTCATAGCTCACAGCAACCTCAAACTCCTGGGCTTAAGTGTATTTCTCTTGCCTCAGCCTTCCAAGTAGCTGGAACTACAGGTGCCTGCCACAATGCCCTGCTATTTTTAGAGAGAGGGTCTTGCTCTTGCTCAAGCTGATCTCAAACTCCTGACCTCAAGCAATTCTTTTCTTTTCTTTTATTTTATTTTATCATTTGAGACAGAGTCTCAAGCTGTCACCCTGGGTAGAGTACTGTGGCATCACAGCTCACAACAACCTCAAACTCTTTGGGCTTAAGCGATTCTCTTGCCTCAGCCTCCCAAGTAGCTGGGACTATAGGTGCCCACCAGAATGCCTGGCTATTTTCTTCTTGTTGTAGTTGTCATTGGTGTTTTAGCTGGCCTGAGCTAGGTTCAAACCTGCTAGCCTTGGTGAATGTGGCCAGCATCCTACCCACTGAGCTACAGGTGCCACCCTTTTTTCATGTTTTAGATTTAAATCCTTTGTCCATCTTGAGCCAATTTTTGTGAGTGGTGAAAGGTGCAGGTCCAGTTTCAGTCTTTAATATGTAGTTATCCAGTTCTCCCAGCACCATTTACTGAATAGGGATTCTTTTCCCCAGTGTATGCTTTTGTTTGGTTTATCAAAGATCAGATGGTGATAAACTGGTTCTTCTCTTGGTTTTCTATTCGGTTCCCTATATTTATGTCTCTGTTTCTGTGCCAGTACCCAGGTGTGAGTCACCACACCCAGCTCCAGCTTTGTTTTTATTACTAAGAATTCTCTTGGCTATATGGTTTTTTTCTGGTTCCATACAAAACAAAGTACTATTTTTTTGAGTTCTTCAAAGTATGATATTGGTATTTTATTGGGGATTGCATGAGTCTGTAGATTGCTTTGGGTAGTATAGACACTTTAACAATGTTGATTCTTCCCAGCTAAGAGCATGGTATGTTCTTCCATTTGTTAATGTCTTCTGCTTCTTTTCTTAGCGTTTCATAATTTTCTTTATAGAGATCCTTTACCTCTTTTGTTAGATACATTCTTAGGTATTTCATTTTCTTTGAAGCTATTGTGAAGGGAATTGTGTTCTTGATTTGCTTTTCAAATTGGCTGTTATTGGTGTATATAGATGTTACTGATTCATGGACACTGATTTTATACTCTGAGATGTTAATGTATTTCTTGATTATTTCCAGGAGTCTTATGGTTGAGTTTCTGGAGTTTTCTAAGTATCAGGGTGAAGGGTTGGAAAAAAATATTTCAGGTAAATGGAAATCAGAAGGAAGGAGAGGTTGCAATCTTATTTTCGCATATAAGTGGATTTAAAACAACTAAACTAAGAAAGACAAAAATGGTCACTTCATACTGGTCAAGGGAACAATACAACAAAAGGACATTTTGATTCTAAATATTTATGTACCCAACTTAAATGCTCCCAGATTTATGAAACAGGCCTTAATTGGTCTGAGCAATATGATATCCTATAACACCATAATAGCTGGGGATGTTAATACCCCTCTGAAAGAACTAGATCCTCTAAACAGAAACTAAAAAAAAGATACAAGGGATTTAAATGTGACACTAGAACAATTGTGTTTAATAGACATATACAGAACACACCATCCCAAAGCTAAGGAATATACATTCTTTTCATCAGCCCATGGAACATACTTCAAAATAGATAATATCCTAGGAAACAAATCAAACCTCAACCATATTAAAATAATTAAAATTATACTTTCTATCTTCTCAGAGCACAAGGCAATAAAGTTTTCATCACCACACAACAGCATGGAAACTAAACCTTATGCTTAATGACAGTTGGCTCAAGGAAGAGATAAAAGAGGAAATTATTCAATTACTTGAACATAACAATAATGAAGCCACAACCTACCAAAACCTATGGGATACTGCAAAAGCAGTCCTAAGATGGAAATTTATCCCATTAGATGCCTATACCTGAGAAACAGAGAGCACATCAATAACCTAATGAATCATCTCAAGGACATGGAAAAGAAAGAGCAATCCAAGAGCAACCTAGCAGATGAAAAGAAATAACCAAAATTAAATTAGAAATAAATAAAATTGAAAACAAAAGAATCAGTCAGAAAATTAATGAAACAAAACCTTGGTTCTTCGAAAAGATAAATCTATAAACCTTTGGTCAGATTAACTAGAAACAGAAAAGTAAAATCTCTAATAAACACAATCAGAAGGCTAGGTGCTGTGGCTCATGCCTGTAATCCTAGCACTCTGGGAGGCTGGGTAGGTGGATTGCCAGAGCTTATAGGTTCAAGACTAGCCTGAGCTGGAGTGAGATCTCCTCTCTAAAAATAGGTGGGTGCCTGTAGTCCCAGCTACTCGCAAGGCCAAGGCAAGAGAATGGCTTGAGCCCAAGAGTTTGTGGTTGCTGTGAGATAAGACATTATGATACTCCACCAAGTTCAACAAAGTGAGACTCTATCTCAAAAACAGGGAAAAAAAATCAGAAATTAAAAAGGGGAAATAACAGAGATACCACAGAGATATAAAAGATTCTCTCTGATTACTACAGGAAACTGCCCAGAAATTTGACAATGTGGAGGAAATGGACCAATACCTGGAATCATACCATCTCCCTAGACTTAACCAGGAAAAAATAGATCTCTTGCACAGACCAGTATCAAGCACTAAAATCAAAGAAACAATAAAAAATCTTCCAACAAAAAAAGCCCTGGACCAGATGGCTTCATACCAGAATACGCTCAAACCTATAGAAGAAGAGCTTATAACTATACTGCAGAACCTATTCCAAAACATTGAGAAGGGGGGAAATATTCCCCCAACATATTCATTCTATGAAGCAGACATCACCCTGATACCAGAACCAAGAAGGGACCCAACTAAAAAAGAGAACTTCTTTTTATTTTTAAATAGTATTCCCCTAAATTTGTTCTAGAAAAAACAATTTTGAGCTTTCTCTTGTTAGTAGAAGAAATTTTTATGAAGCACTGAACATTTAAATGAGCCTTTCTGCAGGGCAAGGTGGCTCACACCTGTAATCCTAGCTCTCTGGAAGGCCAGGGCAGGTGGATTGCCTGAACTCAGGAGTTGGAGACCAGCCTGAGCAATTGTGAGACCCTGTCCTATCTCACAGACCTCTTTATTGTTTCTTCAATCTCAAAAAATAGCCAGACATTGTGGCAGGTGCCTGTAGTCCCAGCTACTTGGGAGGCTGAGATAAGAGGATCACTTGAGCCCAAGAGTTTGAAGTTGCTGTGAGTTATGACACCACAGCACTCTACCCAGGGTGACAGTGAGACTCTGCCCCCTCCCCCCAAAAAAGCCTTTCTGACCCCAAAGATATTATTATTAAGGCTGATATTAAGATATTAACATTGTACCTTATATTGTGCTTTCATTGTTGGTAATAAAGATTTCGGGCATAACTTTACTGTCTGGTCAAGAGGCCCATGCTGGCTGTTTGTTAAAAATAGTACATTTGAGGCAGGAGCAGTGGCTCACACCTGGAATCCTAGAACTTTGGGAGGTTGAGGCAGGAAGATTGCTTGGAGTTCAAGAGCAGCCTGAGCAAGAATAAGATCCTATTTCTACAAAAAAAAAAAAAAAAA
>NW_003852436.1:307253-312588 GCF_000181295.1 Otolemur garnettii
TGTCTCATAGTTCTTTCTGTAGAGATCCTTCATATTCTTTACCAAATATATTTTAAGATATTTTATTTTCTTTGATGCTACTGTGAAGGGTACTGTGTCTTTGATTTGATTCTCAGCTCAACTGTTGTTGGCATATATGAAAGCTACTGATTTGTGTACGTTGATTCTATAACCTATATTTTTTTTAATCACTTCCAGGAGTATTGTGGTTTAGTATTGGGGTCTTCTAGGTTTAAGATAATATCATTGGCAGAGAGCAATATTTTTACCTCCTCTGTCCTCCTTTGGATGCTCCTGATATCCTTCTCTTGTCTAATTGCATTGGCTAGGACTTCTAGCACTATTATAAATAACAGTGGCAATAGTGGGCATCCTTGTCTGGTTCCAATTCTAAGCAGGAGTACTTTCAGTTTTTCTCTATTGAATATGATGTTGGTTGTGGGTTTGTCATAGATGGCTTCTGTTAATTTAAGGAATGTCCCATTTATGCCAATTTTCTTAAATGTTCTTATTGATAAAGGATGCTGAATTTTGTTAAATGGTTTTTCTGCATCTATTGAGAGGATCAGATGGTCTTTTTTTTTTTTTTTGGACTTCTGTTTATGTGGTTAATTATGGTTTATAGATTTGCATATGTTGAACCAACCTTACATCCCTAGGATGAGTCTGCCTGGTTGTTATGAATTACTTTTCTTGTTGCATAGCTGAATTCTATTTGCTGAAATTTTATTGAGTAGTTTTTCATCAATTTTCATTAATGATATTGGTCTTTAGTTTTCTTTTTTTGTTTCATCCTTTCCTGATTTTGTTATCAAGGTGATATTTGGTTTGTAGAAGGAGTTGTGGAGGCTTCCTTCTCAATGTTTTGGAATAGATTCTGCAATTTAGATATAAGCTCTTCTCTGGAGGTTTGGTAGAATTCTCGTGTGATACTGTCTGGTCCAGGACTTTTTGTTGTTGTTTTAAAAGTGTTTTTGTTGTTTCAGTTTTGGTGCTTGATATTAGTCTGTTAAAGAGTTTTATTTCTTCCTGTTGAGTCTAGGGAGATAGCATGATTCCAAGTATTCGTCCATTTCCTCCACATTTTTGAATTTCTGAGCATAGAGATTTTTGTAGTTTTTGGTGATGATCTTTTGTACTTCTCTGGTATCTTTTGTTATTTCTCCTTGTTTGTTTCTGATAGAGTTTATTAGAGCCCTTGTTTCTGGACAAGGGTTAATCTGAATAAGAGTTTATCGATTTTATTTATCTTTTCAAACAATCAGGGTTTTTTGGTTTCATTTATCTTCTGAATAATATAGTTCTTTTGTTCTCAATTTTATTTTGTTCTGATCTGATTTTGGTTATTTCTCTTCTTCAGCTGGATTTGGGATTGGATTGCTCTTCCTTACATTGTTGATTTGTACTCTTTCCTATTTCTAGATGTGAGCATTTAATTGCAAAAATTTCACTCTTAGGACTGCTTTTGCAGTATCCCACATAGCTTGTGGCCTCATTATTATTTTGTTCAAGGAACCTAATGATTTCCTTCTTTATCTCCTCCTTGACTCAGCTGTTATTCAGTAATAGATGTTTCTGTTGGAATTCAGCTCTACCTTTTTTTTGTTTGTTTGTTTGTTTTTTTCTTTGAGACAGAGTCTCACTTTGTCTCAAACAAAGTGAGCCCTTTGAACCCTTGGGTTCAAGTAATTCTCTTGCCTCAGCCTCCTGAGTAGCTGGGACTACAGCTTCCCACCACAATGCCTGGCTATTTTTAGAGACAGGGTCTTGCTCTTAGGCTGGTCTCAAACCTGTGAGCTCAGGCAATCCACCCACCTTGGCCTCCCAAAGTGCTAGGATTACAGGCATGAGCCACTGTGCCCAGCTTGAGTTCTATTTTAATTATATTGTGGTCTATAAATGCAAGGTATAATTTCTACTTTTTTTATTTGTTGGGGTTTTTTTTTTGAGATTAACATAAGGGTACATATGATTAGGTTACATTGTTTGCATTTTTTAGGTAAAGTACAAGTTGTAGTTGAGCCCTTCGCCCAGGAGGTATTCCATTTACCCCTACAATGTGCCTTTCAAGTGGAGCTTGCCAAAAACCCCTAAATTTATTGGGTTTTGATTTGTGATCTGTGGGGAACGGGCTGTGAGGCGGCAGGGTCCTCACAGCTTGGAGAAGTGGTTCAGGGAATGACCTCCCCTCCCCCAGCCAATCCTCCTCCTAGCTTACCATTCTTTTCACCTGCCAGAAGTCACTTAGTCTCTACATACTTTCCTTATTACAGCTTTTCATCCTTAACGAATCCTTACACCAGGTGTTAAGATTTACCTTGTTAAAGGTACTTTATAAATAAAGCTGCTTCCACAGTTCAGTGCTGGCTAACTGCAGTCATCAGGTACATCAGACCTGCAACCCTATCCTGTCTTGTCTCTTGTGCATGCCATGTCTTTCATGTTCTTCTGCTTCATTTCCCATCATTTCCACTCAGGTTATTTCTCCTTCCCTATGCTGGTTCATAAAAGTGACCTAGGATGACATTAATTTTAGTGAATTATCCATGAGCTGATAAGAAGAACATATATTCAATAGTGTTGAAATGAAATGTTCTGTATATGTGTGTGTGTGTGTGTGTTTTAAATTGAAGGCATTGACTTTATTTCAGTGGTTTTCCAAGCCCCCCAAAGGGTCTCCTTTGACAGGGCTGGCACCCAGTCAACCATCTTCACAGTGGAGTCCTAATTACTTGATTATGTTTTGTAGATCACAAAGGTTCCTCCCAATGATCTCTTCTTCCATTTCCTCAAATCAGCTTACACATTCTAAAAGTATTTCCATCACTTTCTAATACTTTGAGATGGCATATTCTGGTCTCCTACTTTGTGTTTATAGTAGATCTCTTCTTCCTCATCGCTATCATTATCTTCTTATTTCATTATCTTCTTATTTCTCTTAGCAGAATCAGGACATAACATATTTTCTTCTAGACTTGGAGATGGGAAAATGCAGGCTGGTAACAGGAAGAGGGAAATCATCCTCCTGGGAGTGGCAGGCACCCAGGCCTGACCTGTATGAAACTGTAGGCGGACCCAACCCTCTGCGTCTGTGGGGAGAGGCTCGCCATAAATCACACACAACCTAAGGCCAGAAGCTGTTGTCAAAAAAGCCTCAGCAGAAACAGGAATGGACCGTGAATTCACAGTCTTAGGCTGACCAGCTTATGTAGCAATCCTTGCCCACAATGCCAATGTAGATTCCTGAGCTGATGTTATCACTTCTACTCTATCTAGCTCTTCTGTTTGCACACTCGTCTTGGACCTTTCCTGAGGTCTTACTCTCTTGGTCTCTGCCTTGAGTTTCCTTGAACATAAATGTAATCTGGCCTCCTTTGGTGTTTCAGGAATTTCACATTTCTGTTCAGGAAACGCATGCCCCTGAAGCCTCAGAAAAACTTCTGTTTTCTTGCTGTCAGTACTCAACTTGAATTGCTGGCACCAGTTCCTCAAAGTGTCTCAACACACATCATTAATGGGAGGCAAAACGGTTGGCAAGGGGAGATCAGGTTTTTTACATCTAGCTTTTCAGATGGCTTTTGATTGTTTATCTGTTGGAGGTAGGTGAATTTTCCTGAACTTCTGAATTTTCCTGCTCACTGAGGCAGTCCCTGTCCTCATATCTTCATTGTGTTTTGGGGGATTGTTCAGTTTGACATCAGAAGTTAAACAGTTGGTTCCATTTGTTCATTATTTGAATTGTCTTTAACTGGAAACAATGTCAAAATCACATTTTCTTCATCATCTATTTCCTCCTCAGAGAAATTCTTCTAGCTTCTACCATGATTTGAGTCTGACATTTTTTCAGCTGGACCTGGGGGAGGTAAAGCCAGCAATCGTAAAAATAGGTGCAGTTTACTTCTTTTAATCTCTCTTTTTAAGCCTTTTTGTTCTACAGTTGTATTTAAGTCTATTGTTTCTTTGATTAGTTTCTGCTTGGTGGATCTGTTCAGTTCTGTCAATGGGGTGTTTAACTCCCCAGCTTTCATGGTGTAATTCTTTAACATATTGTTTAGACCAAGTAGGATTTGCTTTATAAATTTGGGAGTGTTTAATTTGGATGCATAAATATTTAGGATTGAAATGTCTTCTTGTTGGATTGTTCCCTGGACTAGTAACTGTCAATCTTTGTCTTTCTTTTCTCCTGTTACTTAAAAGTCAATTGTACGTGCAGTAAGAATGTCAATTTCCATTTTGTTTTGGTTTCCATTTGCATGAAATATTGTTTTCAAGCCCTTCACCCTGAGTCTTTATATGTCCTTGGGCTGGGGGAGGGGTGTTTAGATGTGCTTCCTGAAGACAACATATACTTGTTTTTTTTTTTTTTAATCTATGCTGTGCAGTAGAGAATCCAAGCTGTTCTCATTTACTGAGAGGATCGATAGGTGAGGTGGAGTTCAGTTCCTCTTATTGTATGGGGCTCTGTTGCCTTTTTTTTTATCATGTGGGCCATTGTGGCAGCTAGGCTTCGTCCCTTGGTTTCCAGATGTCTTTATTTTGCTGAGGGTCCATTATGTTGGTCTAGAGATAGCACAGGTATTGTAGTGGCAAATTTCCTCAATGTTTGCTTGCCAGTAAAATATTTAGTTACTCCTTGAAAATTTCTCCAACATGACACTTAGTTTTGCAGGATACAGCATGCTAGTTTGGCAGTTGTTTTGTTTATGAAGATTGAATGAAGGATCCCATTCTCTTCTGGCTTGTAATGTTAGCCACTCAGAAGTCAGCTAGTAATCTGATGAATTTGATCCTATAGGTCAGCTGTTTCTTATGCCTGGCTGCTTGCAGAACTTTCTCTTTCATTTTGACTTTGACCAGGTTAATGGCAACATGTCTAGGAGAAGCTCTGATTGAATGTTTGAATTGAGTCACCCCAGGGTTTGGTATACGTCAAGTAGGTGCATGTCTGAATCTTTGCCAATGCTTGGGAAATTTTCCACTGTAATATCAACTTGAGCTTCTATGCTTTGGGGACTATCTTCTTTTTCAGAGATACCTACAATTTGTATGTTTGTATGCTTTATGTAGTCCCATAACTCTATGAGATCTTTCTCTGCTTTTACTCTTTTCTTTTCTGCCTCTTTAAATGACCAGGTTAGCTTGAGACTCTGAGATTCTTTCTTCTCCATGGTTTAATCTAATCTATTGTTGAAAATTTCTACTATATATTGAAATTCCCTGAATGCTCCTTCAATTCTTAAAGCTCGGTTATAATCCTTTTATCCCATCTAATTTTGTTCAGATCCTTGGAGACTTTGTCTTTCATTTAATTAATTTCTTATAACACTTTTCTGGA
>NW_003852436.1:312995-316494 GCF_000181295.1 Otolemur garnettii
GTTAGAATCTTCTGTAGCAGCTCCATTGTGATGCCTTGGGGGAGTTGATCTGTTCTGGTTCTTCATGTAATCAGATTTTTACTGGTTTCTCCTCATGTGGGGTTTCTTCTTTATTTCCTTTCCCTGCTTTCTTATCTCCTTTGCTCCTTCCATTTATTCTTCTTTAGCTCTGGGCCTTGAGGTTAGAATGACCAATCATCCTCTTAGGTATCTAGGAGAGTTTGAAAAAAATAGTAGGAACACTAGGCGGTGCTCCAGTATCAGCAGAAACAGTCCTTTTTGAATGTGAAGTTCCTTGTCTGTATTTTGGGTTGCCCAGCATTCATCAACTAGCTGTCAAGATCAGGGCTAGGTTTCCAGTTCCTATTCTTGAAGACCCCAGAGGTGCTGCCACAGGCCTGGAGTATACACTAGACACTGTTCAAGGACAGTGCAACCTAGTTCTGAAATCAGTTATGAAGTTAGGTGGCTTGAGTGGGGATCATGCCTCAATGATCCAAATGGGACCCAGAGATTGAAAGGAGGACTATGGGGAAGGAATGACCAACCTCTCCAATCTGCTTGGGGGAGCTGTAGGATCAGACCAAAGATGACTACCCCAGCTTGGAAGGTAGAGCTGAAGTTAACCATGGCTGGCCAACTCATAAGGCCTCAGAGTCCCTAGGAAGTTGTGCAGAGCAGATGCCGTGTAGGTGTCAGCAGTACTCCATCTCATTGATCTCCTTACCACCTTTGTGTCTGACACGATTGAGGTGTCTCCACAATGCTCATTAGTCCACTGGGTCCCCTACTAGCCTGATCCCATGCCCAGACTTGCCTGCACTCTACGAGAGAAGCACTTGGCTGCAAGTTAGTGGCTCCATTCCAAAGAAGCTGTGGGCTAGACCACTTCCTCTCCAAACCTCCCTAAAAAGGCTAGCATTAGTACAGCCCTGTGGGTCCCTAGCTCTCGTTTGGCCCACTCCACACCCTCTGCTTGGTAAGTAGGACAGACCCACCCAGGAACTGGGTCAGTCCCCTGTCCATCCCTGCAGAGGTGTATGGGGACTGGTGTAGGTATCTGCCAGCAATTCCACAGCAGGCTCTGCCCCTGGGTTACCAGCTTCCCTTTACCTGCTCCTCCTACTGACTTCCCTTCTTTCTTTTCTTCTCTTGGTGTTCCAGGCTGTCACTCTGTGCCTTTACATTACTGTTTCTGAGCAGGATGATCCAAATGTGGCAGTTTGGCACAGCTTTCTCTGTGGTATTATCTTAAACTTTTTTGAGTATTTTTATTAGAAGCTGTTTAAAGGTAAAGTATCTGCCAAATATATATCGGGTACTCAATATGTGTTGCACAAATGAATAAAATATACCAATAAGAGAAGTAGGAAAGTTAGAGCTTCATTACATAAAAACAGTGCTAAAATTTCAATGGGAGCATATCCATTAAACACTTAAATATTTTTGGATCCACTTACGCTTTCCATAAAGCCCTTCACCAACACTAAAAATAAGGAGAAAACAGGGTTTTTACAAGCATGAATATGGGGATGGAAAGTAAATTATATATAATTTAAGGACATACTCGTTTTGTTTTGGATGATTTTCTTTTTCATCTAGATACCCTGCCATGTCAAAAGTACTTACTCTAATGCTTAGGCCACTATCTGGGAATGTGGTGGAACTCAGTATCAAGGTAATAAACCAGGCTGAATTTATTAGGTGAACAAAGGGAAAAAGGTATGAAGGTATTTATGAAATTTGGATCAAGAAACCTGGACCAGGCATCTAGACTGATTAAAGAAGGATGTGACAGAAGAGGGCTTTTAGCAAGAAAACAGATGAGCTAAAGGAGTGGAAGAGATTGAAATTTAGAATGTAAGAGGTAGAACTAAATGGCGATAAACAATTTGGTTTGCAACAAACTTAGGTACAGCCATTGAATAAACTAAGTGGAATGTGTTAAGGTCATTAAATTAAGAGCATTCAAGGACAGCTAAGGCTGCCCACGTGGATAATGAAATCATCTCAGATGACTTACAATGGACATGGAAACCATAAACCAGAGAGAAGAATAACTGAGAGCTTTGCAGATGATAGTAACAAGCAGGAATAGAGAGATGGATGATTGAAAAATATAAGCTTGAATGGAAAGGCTTTTGCACAAGTGTGAGACAAACCTCCACCTAAGGTAGCAGGAGGAAGGGAATTTTTCTTTTTTCCTCCCTTGTTTAGTCATAAAGGAAAAGCATTCTTCTAAATGAAAACCAGGTTTCTGTTTAAGGCCAGGAGGTGGAAGGAATATTTTGTTAAAAGGAAGAGAATAGGTGAGTTCATTTTAAACAGGCAGGAATTCTAGAAGGCACAGGGAAAGACAGCAGTTAGAGGAAAGTTTTGGAAGAAATTGCAGAATGATATATGAGTAAGGAAAGCCACCTGGAGAGATGTGTAATTGGGGAAGTGCTGAGTATGACAGGGAAGTGAAAATAAACTGGAGTTAGACGTTTCAGGAATTCCTATGAAAAGATGTTTCAAGACTATTCCAGGCAGGGGCCTCAAAATTCTGAAGAAGGGGACAATTGGCAAGTAGGTCTGGGGTGCATTCCTTTCTACGTTAGCTGGTATTATAGACATAATGCTATTAATAACCAATGTTTAAGGTTTTTTTCATTTACTCAACATATATTTGCTGAGAATCTCTTACATGCCAGGCACTGTGCTAGATTCTGAGAATGAGGTTACAATGGTAGAGAGACAGGTAGAGCTTTGTTGCAGGAAACATAAAATACAGTGTGAGATAGAAGCCAGTAAACTATCATAATATTTTATATTCTGATGAAGACCACAGGGTATGATAGGAATATGGATAATGAGGATGGACACATAATCAGATCTAGGAAGACTGAGGAATACTTCTTGGAGGAAGTGCTGAATAATCTGAGATGTAAAATATTAGCGAATATGAATTAGCCAGATGGAGGGATGGGACAAAGAACAATGGAAGAGAAAGTGGAGTGTTTTAGGCAAACGACAGCATGAACAGCACACGCAAATGCCAGGGGTGAGAGAAAGAAAGGTTGGAACATTGAAGGAAAACTGTTCCCCATTTTATGGGGTTGTCATGAGACTTAAATCTTAGAATAGTTCCTGGAACAGAGTAAGAGCCAAGAAATAACAAGAAATTATTATTACTTTGCCTGGCATAGAATGAAGGGTGAGTGGGGAAACGAAGGCTACATAAATAAGCAGATCCCATATTCTGAAGTCCTAAAAACCGTGATACCAGGCCAAAAGTTATTGGCAAACCACTCATAAATTTTAAATTTTAGAATGAATTTTAAGCCTTTTAGAAAGATAGGTTGAGACCAGCAGCAGGGAGACAAAACAGGAGATGACTGTAATCATGGTTGAACTAGACAGGATGATGGAGAGACAAGAGATGGATTTCAGGATATTTGGAAAGTAGATATATTAGTTTCCTAGGACTACCATAACAGATAACCACAAACTTAGTGAC
>NW_003852436.1:316840-318540 GCF_000181295.1 Otolemur garnettii
CTCCCAAGTAGCTGGAACTACAGGTGTCCACCACAATGCCCAGCTATTTTTTGTTGCATTTGTCATTGTTTAGCTGGCCCAGCAGGGTTCAAACCCACCAGCCTCAGTGTATGCGGCCAGTGCCCTACCCACTGAGCTACAGGCGCTGCCCTCAAGATTCTTAATTATATTACGTGTTCTATAGAGAACACATTCACAAGCATTGGGGGTTAGGACTTTGACATATCTTTTGGAGGAATACAATTTCTCTCACTATAATAGAATTCATGGAAGTTGATGATTAGCTAGTTGGGGAAAGGGATTTAAGGAAAAGGAGAAATAAAAACTAACCCATGTTTTTTACCTGAACAGCTGGATGAATGATGGTATAACTTATTAAATAAGTAACACTGTAGGAGAAGCAAATTTGGTGAAGGAAGATGGCATCTTTATTTTGTCTAGATATTAAGAATCTTATTCAGAGATGTGAAACTATGGACAGACATCCTTGGATTCCCAGCTAAACTTCACCCAATCTCTGATCCCCTCCTTAAGTTTTTTTATCCTAGAGTTTAAAGTTACTATCACTATATGCAGTTGTTTATATACTTCTTCTCTTCTGTCTTCTATCTCTTGCACAGTTTCTCAGGCAAAATAGTCTCTAGCTCTGGATCTCTTCTTTATGCATCAAAAACAAACAACATCAATGCTAATTGAAAAAGTTGTTCTTAGGGATAAATCTTTTGTTTAAAAATAAAATTAGAAATATAAAATAACTGCCATTAGCCTCTGAAGCCCTTCTAAAATCCAAAAGTTTCATTCAGAACTGGTGCTGGGTCAGGCATGGTGGCTCAGACCTGTAATCCTAGCACTCCAGGAGGCCAAGGTGGGAAGATCCCTTGAGCTCAGGAGTTTGAGATCAGCTTGAGCAAGAGTGAGACCCCATCTCTAATAAAAATAGAAAAATTAGCTGGCCATTGTAGAGGTGGGAGCTACTGGGGAGGCTGAGGCAGGAGGATCACTTGAGTTTGAGGTTGCTGGGAGCTGGGTTGACACCATGGCACTCTCGCCTAGGCAACAGAGACTCTGTTTAAAAAGAAAAAAGAAACAAACCCCCCCAGAACTGCTCCTAAAATGAATATATACCTTTGAGTCCTCATTTGATTAAAGCCACCTTTTTTCAAGTCCCAGAGTGCTTCAGAATAAACTAAATCTTTTATTTGTACTGATATTATAAGAATGTTATTTCCTTTATTTTTCACTTAACTCATACACTGAATTAGTGAAAAGAGTTTAGTTGTTAGACAGCTTTGAGTTAAAATTCACATATTAACTGTGATGAAGAAATTATTAAATGAAGTTAAATTTTAATTATTTATAATAATTTTCTCATCTCTAAAATTAAAGATAACAAATCACCAAATGTAATGCAGAGGATTCAATGAAATGACACATAAATTTGGACATAGGACTCCAGAGGCAAATGGTACTAGTTATTTCATATTTCTAATTTTCCAAGCTGGGGTGAGGTTATTTGTTTCCTTATAGTTCTTTCTAGAAACATTTATACTGTCTTTTCAATGATGAGGAAAATAACATAAAGAATAGACATATGTTAACAGTTGTCACCAAATCATTGAAGAGGCAATGGGACATAGTAGAAAAGGCAAAGGTAATTCAGGGGCTAAGATGGTACAGTACAGAAGATTTTTTTTTTTTTT
>NW_003852436.1:319885-321798 GCF_000181295.1 Otolemur garnettii
ACACTTGAAATAACTTCCATAACTTCTGGTTTCCATTGATGTGGATGAGAAATCCAGTCATTTAACTGCTGTTCTTTACAAGTGATCTGTCCTTTCTTTGTGGGTGCTTTTAAGATCTTTTCTTATGAGTTCTTTAGTTTCCCTACAGTGTGTTATTATACATTTCTATTTATGTATCCTGCCCCATTATGCTGTAATCTCTGGATCTGTGATTCATTCTTTTAATGGTTTACCAGTGTGAAAGTATGGGACATAAGGGAACTTTATAGAATGATGTGTATGTTCTATATTTTGATACTTTTTGTTAGACAGTATGTATACTTGTAAAAACTCAGAATGTTGCACCTAAGGTTTGTGCATTTTACTATATATAAATTTTACCTACATAAAAAGAGCTATAATATACTAGTGAACACAGTTAATTTTAAGCATCTTATAATTTTTAGAGTTGATATCTACAACCTGCTCCAAAATTCATCAAAACATACAATGAATTGATGGATGAAGGAATGGATAGATAGATGATATAACACATTAATCTGAAACAAACAAACAAAAAATAGCTGGGCATTGTGGCAGGTACCTGTAGATGTAGCAACTTGGGAGGCTAAGGCAAGAGGATTGCTTGAGCCCAAGAGTTTGAGGTAGCTGTGGGCTATGATGCCTCTCCTTGGCATTCTATAGAAGGTAACAAAGTGAGACTCTGTCTCAATAAAAAAAATAAGAAAGAAAGGAGGGAGGGAGGGAAGGAGGGAAGGAAGGAAGGAGAGAGACAGAAAGAAATCAAAACAACAACCTACACAAAGGGAGAACATATTTGCAAATCAGGTATCTAATAAGGGTCTTAGTATCCAGAATGTATCAAGAACTACAACTCAGTGACAAGCAACATAATTAAAAAATGAGCAAAGGGCATGCATAGACATTTTCCCAAAGAAGATACAATAGAATTTCTGTAAGTTGACCAGGGGACTGTAACAAATTGGTCAACCTACAGAGGTAGCCAACATAAAGAACTAGGCCTACTCTATTGATACATACATATGGTACATGTTCAGTATGAAAATTAAGTCAACTTAAGGAGGTGGCCAATGTAGGGAGGTGATCAACTACGGAATATAAATCGCCAATAAGCCAGCTATTTTTTTTGTTTGTTTGTTTTGGTTATAGTTGTCATTATTGTTCTGAGGGCCTGGGCTGGATACAAACCCGTGGGCTCCAGTGTATGTGGCTGGTGCCCTAGCTGCTTGAGTTACAGGCACTGAGCCTCACATTTATTTCAGTGTTTCATAGTGTATATGTTTTGGGTATTTAGTTAGAAGTTTAGTGATGTTTTTGTGACCAAAAATATGTTGTAGGAATTTAACTCTAGTTTATATATCAATTATTATGGTAAAGTTTGTTTCCTTATATGTTGTTTTGGTTAAAATTGTAGTTTCTGGATGGTGCCTGTGGCTCAGTGGGCGGGGTACCAGCCCCATATACCAAGGGTGGCGGATTCGAACCCGGCCCCAGCCAAACTGCAACAAAAAATATCTGGGCTTTCTGGCAGGCGCCTATAGTCCCAGCTACTTAGGAGGCTGAGGCAAGAGAATTGCCTAAGCCCAGAAGTTGGAGATTGCTGAGAGCTGTGACAGCATGGCACTCTACTAAGGGTGATAAAGTGAGATTCTGTCTCAAAAAAAAAAAATTGTAGTTTCCAAGACCTTATCAATGATGTTAAGTGAGGACTTATTGTATGATCTGTTTAGTATGCTGCTGAATTTGATTTGCCAGTACTTTTTAAAAGACTTTTGCATCAGTGTTAAGGGATATTAGAGGTCTGTAGTTTTCCTGTATCTTTATCTGGCCTTGGTATTATGCTAGCCTCATAAAGTAAGTTAATTTTCTTCTCTTTAATTTTTTGGAAAAGT
>NW_003852436.1:323832-327060 GCF_000181295.1 Otolemur garnettii
TGAGTCAAAAAGTAAACAAAAAGTGGAGTTATAGCCCATTGTTATAATAATACCAGTTTTTATAATTGCCCATGTATTACCTTTACTGAGATCTTTATTTTTTTACACAGTTTCAAGTTACTGCCTTTCATTACAACTTGCAGGACTTCATTTAGCATTTCTTGCAAGGTAGTTCTAGTGATAAGGAACTCCTTCAACTTTTGATTATATGGACAGTCTTATCTTCAGCCTCAAAATTGAAGGATAGTTTTTGCCACATATAGGATTCTTGGTTGACAGATTTTTTTCCCCTTTACCACTTTGAATATATCAGCTCATTGTATTCTGGCCGCCAAAGTTCCTGGTGAGCAATCTGCTGATAATCTTCTTGAGGAACACTTGCATGTGAAGAGTCATTTCCGCTGCTGCTTTCAAAATTTTGTCTTTTGATAGTTTTATTATAATGTATTTCATTGTGGGTTTGAATCCATCCCATTTGGAATTCATCGAGTTTCTTTGATGTTTATATTCATGTTTTTCATCAAATATGGGAAGATGTTGGCCATTATTTCTTCAAATATTCTCACTACCTTTCTCTCTCTCTTCTCCTTCTAGGATGTTGATCTGCTTGATAGTGTCCCATGGGTCCATTAGGCTCTGTTTATTTTTCTTTAGTCTCTTCTTTCTGTTCTTCAGGCTCAATAATTTCCATTGTCCTGTATTCAAGTTTGCTTCTGAATGTTAAAATGTGTCTTTGAATCCCTCTAGTGAATTTTTCATTTCAGCTATTGTACTTCTCAGCCCAGCATTTTCCTGGTTTCTTTTAGGGTTCCCATCTCTTTGATATTTCAATTTTGCTGATACATCATTTTCCTAAATTTGTCTTCCTTTTATACTCTGAGCATCTTTAAGGTCACTGTTTTGAAATCTTTATTTAGAAGATTCACCATCAAGTCTTTTTCAGCAATAGTTTATGGACTAAGAGCTGAAACTGACCAAAATGGACCACATTTTACTGTCTAAGTCTTCCCCTGGAAGTTAAAGTTTTCCATAGATTCTAGAATTCTAAAATACAGATGACCATTGACGCTACTTATAATATTTTCAAGTTACAGTGGGTTTATCTGGGACATAAGGATGGGAATGGAAGGTCCGGTGCAGCTGATGACTGTAGCCAGAACCCAATGGGGTAAACAGCTTTATTGATATAGTACCTAAACAAAGGTTGCTTATACTAACAATGTTGTAAATCAGCAAGGAAAACAAGTGGGAATATTTTTATTTTATAAGGTTGAGGAGAAGTAATAGAATGTGGGTTAAAGATTAACTTTAGGGAGAAAAGACTATGTGCTTTTAAGCAAAAGATAGAAAAAATATACAGAAACTATGTGACTTCTGGCATAGAGAGCAAGGAGAAAGAACTATTGTTTTAGGAAGGGAGGAGAAGCAGTTGGGGTTTGTTCCTTGAATGCACCCGGGTTGTGCAGGTCTTGCCACCTCACAATCTGTACTTTACAAATAGAGCCAAAGTTGAGAAAACTTTGTAGGCAATCAAGAGAATTATTTGTCTTCTGTGCTCAGACCTGAACTTAAAGAGTGATATTATCTAAGAAGTATTCATGATTGAGACCAGTTAAAAAATGGCCTCTGCCACAGAGAGGTGGCATCTCTAGTAAACAAAAATGGGAAATTTTGAGTTTTTGAGTAGTTCTATTGTGTAAATAAGTTTATCCTTATGTTACTTTGATATTGATTTTTTTCTATTAGAAAAATACTTTTACCTACTCATTTTACCCTAAACCATTTATAATGTTCTAGTTTAAGTTGTACTGATAAAGTATCCAAATTTATAGTTTCTCCTTAGCTGTGTAGCAATTAAGGAAAGAGTCATCATAATTGGAGGCCAAATGATAGTGAGGGTCCAAGTGATACCAGAATTTCATCTTGGTCTTGGTGATTCAAAGAATGAATCCATGGACCACAGATCAGTGGTAAGACAGGATTTATTTTACAGAAAAGAATACAAAAAATACCAAAGCTCCTGGCAGAGAGAAACAACCCAAGTGTGTGTGGGGGGCTCTCTGTCTCTCCATTCTTTGTTTAAAGGTGTATATAGTCGAGTGGGTCCTTTTTAGTTACATTAGGCCAAGACTTGGTAACAAATGGATATAGTCCTTTCCACTGGGGCAAGATGAATGAGTGCATTAATGAATGGATACAGTCCCTTCTGCTGGGACAAGGTGAATAAACGCATTAATGAATACAGTCTAGTCATAGAATTGGCCAGGCCTAGGAAACTTACATGAAATTGACCTAGATGTAAGAAATGGGGGTGGGGGGTGGGGATGTTCCCAGTCCAGCCCCAAGTGCAAGAGAAGGAGACACTAAGATGCTGGTGACTCCCCAGCAGTCTGTCCTCTCTGGCTACTGGAGCAGAGTAAGGATTGTCAACCTGAACCCTCCTGCCTCTCCTGGCCCTCCAACCCCCACTGGTTCCTCTGCCAGCTGCTGCCACATCAACATGGCCAGGGTAGAGGCGGCAGGTCCTCCCCTCAGCTCCACTGGAGCTGGCTGGGGAGCCACCTGACCTGTATCACAAGGACAAAATGAACTCTCAAAAAAATAGGGCTGCCATAATCCATCCACTCTTCTGAACAGCAATCTCCTCCAAGTATCAACTCTGGAGGTTCTGGGGTTATTCAATTAAGAGTAACACATATTTCGGGTGGTGCCTGTGGCTCAGTGAATAGGGTGTCAGCCTCATATACCAAGGGTGGTGAGTTCAAACCCAGCCCTGGCCAAACTGCAACAACAACAACAACAACAACAACAAAGAGTAATACATATTTCAATCACATGAAGACTTTCTCAAGTTACAAACTGAAAATACATGTTAGTGAAGAAAGCATAAACATTCTGAGTAGTGAAAAAAATGAAAATGTAAAACTCATAATACCAAATGTCAACAATAATTTTTCAGTTAATTAATGCTGTACTGTGTATAATTGATAAAGGGTTCAGGTTGACAATCCTTACACAAGAAATTTCTCACTTCACTTATTTATTCATCATTTTTGGAAAACCAATTTCCGGCTCGGCGCCTGTGGCTCAAGCAGCTAAGGTGCCAGCCACATACACCTAAGGTGGCGGGTTCGAATCCCCAGCCCGGCCGCCAAACAACAATGATGGCTGCAACCAAAAAATGGCCAGGCATTGTGGCGGGCGCCTGTAGTCCCAGCTACTTGGGAG
>NW_003852436.1:327197-338241 GCF_000181295.1 Otolemur garnettii
AAAAGAAAACCAATTTCCAGAAAGTAGTCAATCTTAGTTGGTAAGACACAACATATAATCATGAAACTTAAACAGCAAAGATAGTCTTCAAAGACTAAATGAGCAACAAACATTCTGACTTGAAGTAATGAGAAAAGTTTCATAGCAATGGGATTTTTTTTTTTTTTTTTTTTTGAGAGAGAGTCTTGCTTTGTTGCCCTGGCTAGAGTTCAATGGCATCATTATAACTCACTGCAGCCTTTAACTCCTGGCTCAAGTGATTCTCCTGCTGCACTCTAAGTAGCTGGGATTATAGACTGATGCTACCATCTGGACTGGAGTCTTGCTCTAGCTCAGGGTGGTCTCCAGCTCCTGCCTCAGCCTCCCAGTTTTAGGATTACAGGTGTGAGCCACCATGCCTGACCAGAGATGGGACTTTGAGCTAAGAAGTGAAAAATGACTAGGATTTGGAAAAATATGATAGAGAATTTCTGTTGTAGTTTATCCAGAGTTAAACTGAAAGGCTAGAATACAAAAAAGGAAGAGCTGGGTGGTGGGGTGCAGTGAAACTGAAGCTTTTTTTCACCATCTTGTAAAACTGTGATTAACCACAGCTCTTTGGTTCAACTGCTCTTTGTCCTTAATCTTAAGAATTTCTCCTTTGATTGGGCTAGAATAGATTACAGGAATATAAACAAGGGCCCTCTAATAGTTTCTGAATGATTAATATCCATGGAAATAACCTCAGAGACAAACAATTAGAATTTTCCAGCCCACATTCTAGTTTCTATAGCAGGAAACTGAAAAATTGGAATGGCATACACATTAAACCAAATGAATAAACTTTTTCTCAGCCTAATGTAAGTTGGTATGTTAATAACTATAGAAAGTCTACAGCAACAGAATGTGTTTTATGGTAAGGATTTGGCAAATTCCCGAAAACTCTAGGCATGTTTAGGTTCTACTATTCATTTGTTCTGAGTACATTTTCACTTCATCTTATGAAATAAGCAGCTTATCTCATTCCCTAAAACTTTCAGGGCTGTAGTGTCTTCCTCTTCACAGTCTTTGACTTTCCAAAGGCATTATCCATCTGCTCAAACAGATAATGAAGTCTTGACATTATGAAATAAAACTTTTAACAAAACGCATTATGTTTGCACATTTGGGACCTTTTGTATGGCAGTGTTTTTCCTCAGAAGAGTTCACAGAAATTCTTTAAGGTTGAGTGGTTTCATCTATTAATATTTTCCACACAGACAAAGATAGCCTCTAAGCGAGATACAGTGCGCGCTGTAATATTTAACCACCAGGTCATCGTCACTCAGTCACTAAGACATACATAACTAGGGCATCACGGGGTTCATTTTCACCAGAGGTATCTAGTAACAAATCCCAGGTTCAATGCCCCCACGTGGCCCACATCTGACGTGCCCTACTTTCAGGGCTGAGGACACTGGCCGAACGAGCCTGGGCAGTGTGGTCCCACGGAATATTCTCACATGGCCTTAGCTGCCCAGGCGGTGGGTGGCCTCGAACTCCAGCCTGCTGCCTGACAGCAACGATTCTGCCAAGACCTTACGCCGCGCAGCTCGGGGCAGCCCATGCGTCCCACCCCATTCAGCCCTGGCCGCTGTCCCAACTCCCGCGGTTCAGCGAGGAGGCGGGGGTGAGCCAGCCGATGCCACAGACCCCAGCTGCAAGCCAAAGGAACCTGTCTTCTTCTCGGGTCCGGGACAGACTCAACAAACACGTCCACTAGGACGCACCTAAGGTCCGAGCCTTCTGACGTCCTGACCGTCGCTCCCCAGGCACATGCCTGTCAAAAGGCGGCTCTTCTGCCCTCTCGCGAGAGAGCGCCTGCCTGTGGCACCTCCTTCCTCTCAGCTGTCTTTCTCTCCCCGCCCCCAGGGCGATTGCGCGGCTTCCTCCGGAGGGCGGGAACCTTGGACGTGGCGGGGCTGAGCCAGCCTGAATGCTGGGCTGGGGTGGGGGCGGGGGGTCCTCTCAGCTGCCTGGCGGGCTGGCTCTCCACACGCCGCTGCCAAGCCCCGGCCGCCCCGCGCCTTCGCAGGTAGACTGGCGCCCGCAGGAGTGACGCCGAAGGTGGGGTTGCGGGCCGGCCGGAGGGACTGCGGGGCGGCGCGGGTGGGCGCCACACCTGTGCGGGGCGTGGGCGAGAAGGTGCGCAGGCGCGCTGCCCCGCGGGCGGGCGGGGGCTCCCGGGCTCTGCGCGGCGGACCCGGCAGGCCGTGAGCGCTCGCTGGTGGTGGCGTAATCTCCCAGCCTTTCTTCGTCTCTAGTTCTCCGCCTCAGATTGGGGCGGGTCAGGAGAATGGCTTCGGAGATGGAGTCGTCGCTCGAGGCAAGCTTCTCCTCCAGCGGTGCGGTATCAGGGACGTCTGGGGCTCTGCCTCCGGCCCGCTCCCGCATCTTCAAGATAATCGTGATCGGCGACTCCAATGTGGGCAAGACGTGCCTCACCTACCGCTTCTGCGCTGGCCGCTTCCCCGACCGCACCGAGGCCACTATTGGGGTGGATTTCCGAGAACGAGCAGTGGAGATCGATGGGGAGCGCATCAAGGTGAGCGGATGGGGGACTGTCAGTGAGGAAGGACTCCCGGAATGACAAATGTCTCA
Organism: Otolemur garnettii; assembly: GCF_000181295.1. Lineage (NCBI taxonomy): Eukaryota > Metazoa > Chordata > Mammalia > Primates > Galagidae > Otolemur > Otolemur garnettii. Next base: position 329,817 of record NW_003852436.1, read on the forward strand.
ACCCAGTGTGGGCTAATCGCTGGGCAGAGTGTGCGCTCCAGTTTCCCCCATGCTGGTGTGGAGATTGGAGTTGGGAATTGAAAGGATTTGTATGTAGCAAACTTCTAAGGCACTGCTTCTCAAACTTTAATGTACATGCTGTTTACCTGAAAATCGTGTTTTAAAAAATGCAGATTATGATTTGGTAAGCTCCCAGAGGATGCAGATGCTGCTAGCCCGTGCACTTTGAGTAGCAGGAGTGCAGTCCACTGAGTCATTGGCTGTGTCTCATGCCCTGGGAGTCAGTGAAATGTGACTGAAGGAAAAACAGTGGGACTTATCAAGCATGGAAAATTCATTTAATCGATATTATTTAGTAAACATTCACTGGAGCACCACCCTAGGTATTGTGGAAGTAAAGCCCAGTGCCTTTGAGGAAGTACTTAGATATTCTCTTGTACAGTTTTGCTATAGTGTTTTCTGTATGATATTGATACAGTTTGAAAAATCTTATTTTCCTGCAGGAGAGTCTATATTTTAGATAGTCGTTATAACGTGCCAAAGGCACATCTTTTGATGACACCTCAGACCCTCTTCCAGTTCTCCTTCCCTTTATTGGTGACTCTTGAGACTTTGAGACACTGAACAGTAGTGGAGAAGATAATAGCTAGGCTCAAGGCCAGCCCTGGGGCTCTAAGGGGCTCAAACAGGGACAATGGAGAATGAAGATCAGTGATAAGGCTGAGGCCTCCTGATGGTCTAAGCCTTAGACCACTTCTTAATTGCAAGCCACCATTAAATAATGCCACCAGCTGATACCACCCTATAAAACATGTGGACCCTAGGAACTGCCCTACCTTCCTTATACTGCTGCTTCTACTTTAAATTAGTATTCCTCTTTACCTCAGTCCCCTAGTGGGGTACAGGGTGGAGGAACAGCCTTGCTGAGATCATTCCTACCCCTGTATCTTTGAGGAGGAACAGATTTATCTTTCAGTTCCTTAATCATTGCTTCCCACACCAAACAGTTTTATTGCTAAGGATGGTAAAGGAGATATAAGATAGGTTAAAAGAAAACCCTTCTATAGGCATATTTGCCTTTTAATACTTCAGTTTACTATTTCACTGTCCCATTCAGGCTGCCAGTGGTGGTCCTTTGGGTGCCCTGTATTAGAGAGTTAATTTTCATACATTGGTGAATAAAAGGAGACTGAACATTTTTTCCAGAATTAGATTAGGCCCAGAAACCTGTGGATGGGGGAAATAATGGGGCTTCTGAAGTTTGAGAGGGAGTTTAGTTTGGGAGAAGTAGTTCTGGAAGAAAGTGCATGGGTTTTGGAGCCCAACTAATCTAAGTTCAAATCTGAACCTATGAAAGAATAAGGACAGATTGTCCTTAGTAGGGTGACACCAACTTCGCTTGGGACTGTCTAGGTAAAATAGGAAATCTCACATCCCAGGATTTCCCTCCATCTTGGGCAAACTGAGATAGTTGGTCACTCTGGTCCTGAGGCAGATTCTTTAACCTCTCAGTGTTTTCTCTTCTGAAAATTGGGGTCATAATACCTTGTTAGGCTGACGTGAGGATTAGATGAAAAAGTATATAAAACACCTGCTTCATAATTGGTACCCTCACAAAGATTCTTTATCTTTACTGGCAGTTTAACATTATTTTTCTCCTTGGCACTATTAGTTCTGCAGTTGTACACCCAAAGAAGAAAGCGGAGATCAAGGAGGGTATAGGTAGAGAACTGAAAGGGAAACAAAATACAGTAAATAAGTAAAGAAAGAAGGAAGCAGGAAATTTTTAAAGAGTAGAGAGAATGGGGGTGGGGAGGGGTTGGGATTGGAGGATCCTTTATCTGTTCCTGGGTTGCTATTTATACTTAAAAATCACAGATGAGTCAGGTGCAAATTTAAGAGAATATTAATATTGAAATGATGCAGAGCATGAGCATTGTATAGAGCTGATTTTTTTTTAGAGACAGAGTCTCATTCTGTCATCCTCAGTAGAGTGCTGTGGCATCACAGCTCACACCAACCTCCAGCTCTTGGGCTTAGGCGATTCTCTTGCCTCAGCCCCCGGAGCAGCTAGGACTACAGGTGCCTGCTACAACGCCGGCTATTTTTTGTTGCAGTTTGGCTGGGGCTGGGTTCAAACCTACCACCCTCGGTATATGGGTCCGGCACCCTACTCATTGAGCCACAGGCACTGCCCTGAGAGATGTTTTGTTTAACACAAATAATTACGACACAGTGCAAGGGTCAGCAAACTGTGCTCATCAGCCTCCCATGTAGCTGCCACAATGCCTGGCTATTTTTTTGTTATAGTTGTTATTGTTGTTTGGCAGGCCCCAGCCGGGTTTGAACCCACCAGTCCTGGTGTATGTGGCTGGTGTCCTGGCCACTGAGCTACAGGCACTGAGCCTGACATGTGTTAATGGTTAGTGAAAAAAATCTTAAGATTTCATGGTGCATGAAAATCATATGAAATTCAAAATTTACATAGGCTGTACTGGGGTTATCCTTGTGGTGTCACCCCTCTACCTGCATAATCTACTCTTCAAAATTCTAGGGCAAGTTTGTTTTTCTTAACCTTTCTTTGAATTGTTAAAGAAATTGTTGCTCAACTCATCAACCCCCAGTCCTCAATCTATTTTATACATTGTTGTCAAGATGCTGGATTAGTGTTGTACCTCAAGAGAGATTTATCTCCCTACCTCACATGCCCTGGATGGTTCTCCATTACAAAGTTCTAATTTTTTGAAACTAACATATGCCTGCCTTTTTCTTACACCAGACTGATTTTCTTACTTTGCCATTAATTTCCTTCAAGTATCCCGTAGTCCCACCAATTATTTGCTGATCCTTAGGCTTTCCCTTCACTCCTCACTTTTTACATACTCTTTAGTTGGAATATCCCCCTTTCTCATATTTTGCGCTGTGTGATTCTTCCTTATTTAACTTAGTGGATCTCTATCAAGAATGTCCCCTCTCTGCTCGCTTTGGCAGCACATGTACTAAAATTGGAACCATACAGAGAAGATTAGCATGGCCCCTGTGTAAAGACGACAGGCAGGTTGGTAAAGTGTTCCATATTTTTTTTGGTAGCCGAGATGGGTGGACTGTCTGAGTTTAGGAGTTCAAGACCAGCCTGAGCAAAAGTGAGGACCCCCCCATCTCTACCAAAACTAGAAAAGCTAGCCAGGTTGTGACAAATGCCTGCAGTCTTAGCTATTTGGGAGGCTGCGGCAAGGGGATTACTTGAGCCCAAGAGTTTGAGGTTGTTGTGAGCTATGACACCACGGTACCCTACCCAGTGCACAGGCGAGACTCTGTATCACCAAAAAAAAAAGGAGAGAAAAAAGAATCTCCCTCTCCCCCTTCTCCACTCTACTTTCTTTTATGAACCCTGGTTAACACCTTAGCTGAACCTTTAAATTAGCGGCTCTCAACCTGTGGGTCACGACCCCTTTGCAACAGTGAAAATACATCACAGCATTAGGAAGGTTGAGAACCACTGCTTTAAATGATCTCTACCTGAATGTGTCTTACCTCCTTGATTAGATCTTATTCAGTCTTATTCAGGGCAGGGTCCAAGTCTGGTAATTCCATAGATGTCTTCCTGTGTCTAGCTCAGTTCCTAAACTATGTTGTAGATACTAAGGGGATAAGTGTTGAATGTATGTTAGGCTGCTCTGGAAATGCAGCAGTGAAGTGAGGAGGGACGCTAAGAAAAGGAAAGAAAGAGTGGCTTGGCGCCTGTAGCACAGTGGTTATGGCACCAGCCACATACACCTAGGGTGGCAGGTTCGAACTGAGCCCTGGGCCAGCTAAACAACAATGAAAACTATAATAAAAAATAGCTGGGCGCAGTGGCAGGCACCTGAAGACCCCGCTAATTGGGAGACTGAGGCAAGAGAATCGCTTAAGCCTAAGAGTTTGAGGTTGCTATGAACTGTGAAGCCACGGCACTCTACCAAGGGTGACACAGTGAGACTCTGTCTCAACAAAAAAGAAAAAAAAAGAGGTAATGAAGGGGGTATTTTGAAGATAAAGCTAACAGTTTCTGTGATTGGGTTTTGGTGATGAGAAGAAAGAAGACTTATAGATGACTGAGGTTGTGAGTCTGGGTGACAAGAGGGAGGTAGTGGGGATAAGGGGATCTGTATGGAATATTGAATTTTGAAGGGCTCTACAATGTGTTTTTCATTAGTTATGTGTTTATTGAGATAGTGTAATATTCGAATGACAATCAATATTCTGATTGGTAGGTAGAAATTTGTGATTGGAACACAGAAGAAATAACAATGAATATGAAAGTGAAGTTTGGAAGCATGGATAAATAAGAACAAAATGCTCAATGTAGCTAATATTCCTAGAGAAAGGTTTGTTTCACAGCATGGTAATGGTGACATATGTGAATGCTGCATACATATCAAATGTACACTGGAATACTTACTAAATCCATTGTTCCATTTTAATCTTCATTAAAAGTAAATTAATGTTTGTACATCAAAGAATATTTTGTGGGGTTTTTTTGTTGTTTTTTTCCTTAATTTCAGATTAATGTGAGGGTATAAATGTTTAGGTTACATTGTTTTTGTTTCTAAGGTAAAGTTCAAGTTATAGTCGAGCCCTTCACCCAGAGGGCAAGCTGAACACCCTTCTTACATTGCGTACACTAGGTGAAATCCTGCCAGTCACCCTCCCTCTTGCCCTTTGATCACTTTCATCAGTTTACTTGTCCTCTTCCTCCCACACACTAGATTATACGTGTGTTTTTCTTCCATGAGGGAATGTAGTTGTTTATATATTGGTTTCATATTAGTATTGAGTACATTAGATACTTGTCTTTCCACTCTTAAGATACTTTACTAAGAAGAATGTGTTTCAGCTCAATCCAGATAAACACAAAAGATGTAAAGTCTTCATCTTTTTAATGGCTGAATAGTACTCTATAGTATACATATACCACAGTTTGTTAATCCATTCATGGGTTGATAGGCACTTGGGTTGCTTCCATGTCTTGGCTATTGTGAATTAACCTGCAATAAACATTCTAGTACAAAAGAATTAAATTGGTATTTTATCTCTTAAAGTATAGTATAGGTGGTTAGAGATGGTCCTTTTAATTTAATTTTCATTGGAATTCAGTGAATGAGATATTAGCAGTCTGAGTGCTCTAAGAAAAATATTCTAGAATCTTAACTTGTAACCTTTTACTTAGCTCAGAAACCATTGGTTCTGGCCTGATGGATTCTGAATTACTGGAGTTTGATCCTGGGGCCTAAATGGTATAAGCCAGATACATTTTCTGGTTGTCAGAGCTCCTGTTGTTCTTCCAGCCTGATTTCAGAAAACTGATTCTTATGGAGCACTTTTTATGAAGATAGCAACATTGGTGTGTGCATTCAGAGGCAGTGAGAAGAGATAGAATTCTTTACTTCCCTGGAATCTTTAATCAGCGGTCAGGATCTCTTATTATGGAATTTAGTACTCTACACAAGTTAGTTTAAACATAATGGGAATTTAGTGTTTCACAAAATTGAAAGCTAGAAGTAAGTTTCTCGCCAGTTCCAACAACAAGCCTATAATGCCCATTCCTAAAGCGTGGTAGTGATGGGGCAGGTGCTCCATCTGATTAGTCAGGCCTAGGTCACATGCCCCCTACCAGCCTGGGAGCCAGGGATTCACATGATTTGAAAACAAGGAATGAGTGGTTTCCCCAAGGAGAATGGGGTGCTGTTAACAGTAGTGGGAATTAGGTTGGAGAAAACAATGTGTTCTTTACAAAGGCAGTAAAGGCAGCCAAGTTTAAATTCTGGCCTTAAGATTTCCTACTTTTGTGTCCTGGGGAGAGTTACTTAACCTTATAATAGAAACTCTTAGGTAGTTAATCTTACATAGCTGGTCTTTTAGGTGTGTTGCTTAGAGCATGAAGAATAAAACTGTGTTCCTTGAGGGAACAGGGGAAAAGAAATTTGATAGATAATCAGGGAAGGAAAGATAATTTGACTTAATACTGTTAACATTTTAAGTCAAGCAAAAGGAGTGTTAAATCAATTTAAAAGTCAAATCATTTCTCATTTTGGGTAATAAAACTACTAAAAGAACTTCCATGAACAAGAATTTACTGTTAGGATTCTATTAGGGTTTAGCAGTAGTTAGGCTGCCATTTTTTTGTTGGAACTTGACATTGGAATTTAAAGTAGAGATTCATAAAGTAGTATTGTAAAGGAAGTGTATTTTATGTTGTCTTCATAATGTTTAAGATGGGAGTAATATATATGGGAGCACATATTGGCCATCTTTTTAAGATATTTAAGTAAAATATTCTCTGCAAATATTTCCTAATTTAATGTTTACCAGAAAAAAACACATCGCTTCCTTAGGTTCTGAAGTGTCATTCTTTCTTCTTTTCTAAACATCGTGAAACACCACTTAGAGCTTTCAAGGCAATTGTAAGATTTGTTCTCCACACACTGTCTGTCTTTCTGAGTGTTTCTTTCTCTTGAAGTTTCTCACCTTTTATGGTCAACAGTTTTCATTAGTTTACTTGTCCTTTCCTGGCTGAGTCTGTCACCACTCCTCCTGGCCCAGTGCTCTCCTTCCCTCAGTGTGCAGGCCCAGGAGGCAGCAGGCAGCAGTAGTCCTCAGCCTTCATGTGATGTAGTTATATCCTGTGAGTGAAATTTTGAAACTACTTTTAAAATATGCCTTTGTTCGTCGCCTATAGTACAGTGGTTATGGTGCCGATCACATGCACCAAGGCTGGCGGGTTGGAACCCGGCCTGCTAAACGACAACTGCAACAACAAAAATAGCCAGGTGTTGTGGCTGGTGCCTGTAGTCCCAGTTACTTGGGAGGCTGGGGCAAGAGATTCACTTAAGCCCAAGAGTTTGAGGTTGCTATGAGCTGGATGCCACAGTACTCTACCAAGGGTGATATACTGAGACTCTGTCTCACACACACACACACACAAAAAAGCCTTTGTAAATGCCTCGTTAACTTACTAATTACTTTTATGGCTCTCTCTGATAAAGTATGAAGAGTTATTTTATACCTCATGCTTTCTTTCTGGAAGTTTTGATATGATTAGAGTTTTGAACAGGATTGAAGGAAAGAGGAATATTGTTTAGCCAGCCCCACACAAAACTCAAAGATTTTCTTAGGGTTAAAACTCCTTATCATTACTGTTTCCTTTTTTTTTTTTTTCTTTTTGTTTTTTATTTTGAGACTGTCTCACTGGGTCACCCTGGGTAGAGTGCCCTGGCATTACTGTAGCTCATAGCAACTTCAAACTCTTAGGCTCGAGCAATCCTCTTGCCTCAGCCTCCTGAGTACCTGCGACTGCAGGTGCCCACCAAATCTCCTGGCTAGTTTTTCTATTTTTAGTAGAGACAGGGTATTGCTCTTGCTGAGGCTGGTCTCAAACTCCTGAGCTTGAGTAATCCACCTGCCTTGGCCCCTGAGAGTGCTAGGATTATAGGTATGAGTCACTGTGCCCAGCTACTGCTTGTGTTTGTTGAAGACTTCCATAATTCTTTGAGGCAGGCCAAAATTATGTGTAATTATTATTTTCTTTTTTGAAGTTTTTTTTTTTTCTTTAGAGGCAGAGTCTCACTTTGTTGCCCTTGATAGAGTGCTGTGGCATCACAGCTCACAGCAACCTCCAGCTCCTGGGCTTAGGTGATTTTCTTGCCTCAGCCTCCCGAGTAGCTGGGACTACAGGCGCCCACCACAATGCTCGGCTATTTTTTTGTTGCAGTTTGGCCGGTGCCGGATTTGAACCTGCCAGCCTCAGTATATGGGGCCAGCAGCCTACCTGCTGACCCACAGGTGCTGCCCAGGAGTTTGTTTTTATGAAAGAAATGTACGTTTGTTATGGAAAACAGAAAACTGGAAATAAAGCAGGAAATAGCCTTAAAGAAAACCATTAATATTTTGTTTATATTTCCCTTTGGTATTCTTTTATTTATTTAACTTGTGAAGATACTTTATACTTTTTACATTATAAATCATTCTTCATCAATGAGGTTTTATTAGAATATCTGAACTGTAGGAAATGTTTTTAAAAGAAAAAAATGAGCTCTCATTTCTTTAGACAACTTTTATATGGGTCATCCAATTTATTATCACAATAATTTTCTAAATGCTAAAGATAGAGTTTGAAGAGTTTTTTATTTAGTTCTAAAAAATGAGATACAATCAACGTACCATAAAAATCAAAATTCACCCTTTTAAAATATAGGAAGTCCTCAAGTTACAAACATTGGGCTTATGTACAATTCACACTTACAAATGGAGGCTATTACAGCTAATAGGTAAATGTACCTATTCTAACTTAAAAATTCAACTTAAGAACAATCCTATAGAACCTATCTGGTTTGTAACCCAGGGACTACCTGTATGCAATCAGGGGTTTTTTGGGGTTTTTTTTTTT
>NW_003852436.1:339052-340467 GCF_000181295.1 Otolemur garnettii
GGGCCCGGGCTGGGGATTCGAACCCGCCACCTTAGGTGTATGTGGCTGGCACCTTAGCCGCTTGAGCCACAGGCGCCGAGCCTATTTATTTTTTCATTGGTTACTTGTGCTTTATGTGTTATATTTAAGGAGCCATTGCCTAAGTTTGGTCACAAAGATTTAACACTATGTTTTCTTCCAAGAACTTTAAAGTTTTAGCTCTTGGACTTAGGTCTTTAGTCTAGTTTGAGAAATTTTGGTGTATGGTGTGAGGAAGATATCCAACCTCATTTTTTGCATGTGGTCTCAACACCATTTGTTGAAACAGCTATTCTTTCCTCTCATTGACTTGCCTTTGGCACTCTTGTTGAAAAATCGGTTGACCACAGGTGTATGGGTTTATTTCTGGATTCTCAGCTCTGTTCTGTTGATCTATGTGTCTAATCTTATGCCAGTACCACTCGGTCTTTTTTTGTTATTTGTTTGTTTGTTTTTGAGACAGAGTCTCACTGTGTCATCCTCGGTAAAGTGCCATGGTGTCACAGCTCATAGCAACCTCAAACTCTTGGGCTTAAGCAGTTCTCTTGTCTCAGCCTCCCAAGTAGCTGGGACTACAGGCGCCTGCCACAACGCCCAGCTATTTTTTGGTTGTAGTTGTCATTATTGTTTGGCAGGCCAGGGCCAGGTTCAAACCTGCCAGCCTTGGTGTATGTGGCCATCACCCTACCCACTGAGCTACGGGTGCCACCCACCACTCAGTCTTGATTACTATAGGTTTGTAGTAAGTTTTGAGATCTAAAATTGTAAGTGTTTTTAATTATTGGTTGAGTATTGTTCTAGCTAGAGTAAAGTGGCTATTCATAGGTGTGATCAAAATGCAGTACAACTTCAAACTCTTGGACTGAAGTGGTCCTCTCATCTGAGCCTTCTGAGTAGCTGGGACTACAGGTGCCATGCCACTGTGTGCATCTTGAATTTTTTTTTTTTATTAACTCATAGCTGTGAGAATTTTTTTTTTTATTTACTCACAGCATAGCTATGTACATCAATGCAATCATGGGGTACAATGTCCTGGTTTTATATACAATTTGAAATATTATCATCAAACTGGTTAACATAGCCTTCTTAGTTATTGTGTTAAGACATTTATATTCTACATTTAGTAAATTTCGCATGTACCCTTGTAAGATGCACTGTAGGTGTGGTCTCATCAATTACTCTCCCTAAACCCATTCTTTCCTTTCCCCTCCCCTCCCCTCCTCTCTCTCTCCCCTTTCCCCATATTCTAGGGCCATAATTGGGTTATAGCTTTCATATAAATTGGTTTCATAGTAGGGCTCAGTACATTGGATACTTTTCCTTCCATTCTTGAGATACTTTGCTAAGAAGAATATGTTCCAGCTCCATCCATGTAAACATGAAAGAGGTAAAGTCTC
>NW_003852436.1:342632-344358 GCF_000181295.1 Otolemur garnettii
GTATTGGTCTATTTCCTTCAGATTTTCATATTTCTGAAAATAGAGTTTCTTATAATATACATTAAGGATTTTTTGAATTTCTGAGGAGTCTGTTATTATTTCGTCTTTATCATTTCTGATTGATGAAATGAGAGGTTTTACTCTTTTTTTCCTGGTTAAGTTGGCCAAAGGTTTATCTATTTTATTGACCTTTTCAGAAAACCAACTTTTTCATTTATTGATCTTTTGTTATCAGTTTCATTTAATTCTGCTTTAATTTTTGTTATTTCTTCTGCTGGGTTTGGGATTGGAATGTTCTTCCTTTTCCAGTTGTTTGAGATGTCCCATTAAGTTGTTAACTTCCTCTCTTTGCATTCTCTTGAGGAAGGCTTGCAGTGCTATAAATTTCCCTGTTAGGACTGCCTTTGTGGTATCCCAAAGGTTCTGATATTTTGTGTCTTCATTATTGTTTTGTTCCAAAAATTTGGTAATTTCCTTCTTAATCTCATCTCTGACCCAACTGTCATTCAGCATAAGATTATTTAATTTCCATGTTTTTGTATGGATATACAGATTACTGTTGTTATTGAGTTCAACTTTTATTCAATGATGGTCTGAGAAAATGCAAGGAATAATTTCTATTCTTTTAAATTTGCTGAGGTTAGACTTGTGACGTAAGATGTGATCAATTTTGTAGTATGTTCCATGGGCTGATGAGAAGAATGTGTATTCAGTTTTGTTAGGATGAAATGTTCTGTAGATGTCTGTAAAATCCAATTGTTGAATGGTTAAGTTTAAGTCTAAAATTTCTTTGCTTAGCTTCTTATTGGAGGATCTATCCAACACTGCCAAAGAAGTGTTAAAATCTCTGACTATGATGGTACTGTAGGAGACTTTGTTAGAGTCTCTCTTATAAATTGAGGTGCATTCTGGTTGGAAGCATAAATATTATTAATTGAAATCTTATCATGGTGAGTGTTACCCTTAACAAATATGAAGTAATCACCATCCTTATCTTTCCTTACTTTTGTTGGTTTAAAGCCTATTTTATCTGTGAAAAAAATTGCAACATCTGCTTTTTTATGATGTCCATTTGCCTGAAATATAGATGACCATCCCTTCACCCTGAGTCTATTTATCTTTTAAGGTAATATGAGATTCTTGTATGTAGCAGATATCTTCCCTGAGTTCTTGTATTCAGTCAGCCAACCTGCACCTCTTTAGAGGAAAATTTAAGCCATTCACATTAATTGAGAATATTGATAAGCCTGGTAGAATTTTGTGTATCAAGTTTTTCAAAAGTTCAGTGGACATTCTTAATCCTTTCACCACTGGGAGTTGGAATTTGATCAAAAGTTTCTGAGTGAGTTTACTTTTGTAAACTTGTATTTTGTATTCTTTTGTATACTTTTGTATTCTTCCCCTTGTAGGTTATGATTTTCTTACATCTGGCTGCTTGCAGCATTTTCTCCTTCATTTTAACTTTACCAAAGTTAATTAGAATGTGTTTAGGAGATGTTTTATTTGGGTTGAGTAGTGCTCGGGTTCTGAAACTGTCTGCTATCTGATTTTCAGAATCTCTTGGCATGTCTGGGAAGTTCTCCCTTCATTATATGTAGGGCATCTGTACCTTTCAGTGCTACCTCGTCACATTCAGGAATTCCTGTAAGGTGAATATTAGTTTTCTTTGAATTATCCCAGAGCTCTCTGAGAGAATGATCTGTTTTTGCTTTCCACTTCTCTTCCT
>NW_003852436.1:344799-351187 GCF_000181295.1 Otolemur garnettii
CCTTAGCCACTTGAGCCACAGGTGCTGAGCTGAATTCATTGAATTCTTGAGACAACTTTTGAAGTGCTCCTTGAATTTCTAACTCCAAATTTACCTTCATTCTAGTAATCTTATTTGTAACCCAAATTCTGAATTCGATTTCTGACATCTCAGTCATTTGTTTATGAATGGGATCTTCTGGTGTGCCTGCCATGTTGTTCCTTGGGCTTGTTGATCTACTCTGGTTATTCATGTTACTGGAGTTTTTCCACTCATTCTCCCCCATGATTATTTTATACAGTTTGGGTAGATGAGCAGATAAGGTGAAGTTGGGTTGGGGGCTCCTGGAGTAGTGATTATCAAGCCCTTTGCCTAAGAGCTGGAACTGGTGTCTGTACTATTTACCCTAGAGCTTTGCAAATGACCCGTACAGTGCTGGGAGGCTGAGGTGGGAGGATTGCTTGAGGCCAGGAGTTCAAGACCAGCCTGGGTAACATAGCATGACCCTATCTCTACAAAAAATAAGAAAAGTTACCTGGGTGTGTTAATGCCTGCTTGTAGTCCCAGCTACTCAAAAGGCCAACACAGGGGGATCACTTGAGCCTAGGTTGTTTGACGTTGCAGTGAGCTATGATGAGGCTGCTGCGCTCTAGCCTAGGCAACAGAGAAAACCACTGGGTATATATGTATATATGTGTATTTGTATATGTGTGTATGTGAATATATATGGATTTGGAGGCTGGACTTTAACCGTCAACATCTTTTCTAGGTCTAATTTTTCTTTTCTAGGAAAATTTTGGTTTTCAGGTGAGACTAAAAATGAAGCAGATAAATGAATTAGAATAACTTTTAATAGAGAGCCCAATGAAGATAGCATGATGAGATTTTAAGAGTCATTTAAATGTACATGCTGTTGTCTTCTGTATAATATGGCCAACATGCTAGTTTTTTATGTATATATAATAAATAAATGTGTATACACACACATAGATATGTAAAGTTGAAGTCTTTTAAAGTTATCTAAGCAAACCCGTCTCTTTTTCCACTGTGACTAGTATCCTCACCATTTAACTTTTTTTAGGAAGTAAGCAAACATGGGATAATTCAGTGTTTTAAGGAAATCATAGTGTGTGACTTAAATTTAGCTTTAGACATAATTTCCCCAAATTCCTCCATATTTCCACTAGAAGATGCTGGAATAGTTTTGTTCATAGAGATGTGCAGGATATATAAGTGATTTTCTAACTTTTTAAAATGTCCAAGGGATCCTGGATTTCATACAATATATACCTGTACATGTAGCTTTGGAGGCTGGACTTTATAACGGTCAACATCTTTTCTAGGTCTCATATTTTAAATTAGACTAGGAAAGGTAAGAAGAGCATATAGTAAACAAATTTACTGGAATTACATACTTAACATGTTTGTTAAAATGTGAAAAATTTTTTAACATTTTAAATAAAATTTTGTTATAATTTTATGCAAACAGATTTGATTTACTGAAATTTAGAAAACACTAAATTGAATTATTTGTTCTAACACTTGTATTATGATTTAATTATGAGGTAACTACTGTTATTATGAAGTATGGATTCCATATGTAAACACCTTGAAAGGGATCAAAGTATAAGTAAAGACCATGCAAAGGCAATTAAAATTTTCAGTATATATAATTAGAATGAAATATTTAGTTTTCTTCTTCTTCTTTTTTTTTTTTTTTAATTTTCAGATCCAGTTATGGGACACCGCAGGACAAGAACGATTCAGAAAGAGCATGGTACAGCACTATTACAGAAATGTACATGCTGTTGTCTTCGTGTATGATATGACCAACATGGCTAGTTTTCACAGCCTGCCATCTTGGATAGAGGAATGCAAACAACATTTGCTAGCCAGTGATATACCACGGATTCTAGTTGGAAATAAATGTGACTTGAGAAGTGCCATTCAGGTACCCACAGACTTGGCACAGAAATTTGCTGACACACACAGTATGCCTTTGTTTGAAACTTCTGCTAAAAACCCCAATGATAATGACCATGTGGAAGCTATATTTATGACATTGGCTCATAAGCTTAAGAGTCACAAACCATTAATGCTTAGTCAACCCCCTGATAATGGAATTATTCTGAAGCCTGAACCAAAGCCTACAATGACGTGCTGGTGCTAAATAACAGTCTTTATTATACTATCTAATTTTGACTAAAGAAATACTTTTGAAGTATGACAGTGATAAATAATAGATTTAACTCAACCATTATGGATCATTCTGACCCTTTACCATTTATTATTGTTGTGCTTACTTTTGCATTTTGTATTTCCTTAATTGAGTTTGTTACTGTGACAACACAAGCAAGTTTTTGGTTTTCAGGTGAGATTAAAAACGAAGCAGATAGATGAATCAGAATAACTTTTGATAGAGAGCCCAATAAAGAAAGCTTCAAATGAGAGAGCATGATGAGATTTTAAGAATCAATAATTGATCAGTTCCATGTTCCTGGAATTGAAAAAAATATTAAGGGTTTAGTACACATTTTTCAATGTCCTTTGAATGGGAAAGGTTCCCAATAGGATTAAAACTGGTATTTGCCTCTTACCCAGAGTTTTTTCTTCTGGATTTTTTTGTTGTTGTTGTTGTTTCTGTTTGTTTGTTTGTTTGTTTTTGGCTGGGGCTGGGTTTGAATCCAGCACCTCTGGTATATGGGGCTGGCGCCCTACTCCTTGAGCCACAGGCACTGCCCTGTTATTGTTTGTTTTTTGAGATAGTCTCACTTTCTTGCCCCAGGCAGACTGCTGTGGCATTGTAACTCACAGCAACCTCAAACACCTGGGCTCAAGCGATCCTCTTGCCTCAGCCTCCTGAGTAAGTATAATTACAGGTGCCTGCCATGCCCGGCTAGTTTTTCTATTTTTAGTAGAGGTAGGTTCTCACTCTGCTTAGGTTGGTCTCCAACTCTTGAGCTCAAGCAATTAGCCTCAGCCTTCCACAGTGCTAGGATTACAGGCATGAGCCACCATGCCTGGCCTGTACTTTCATTTTAGGGGAGAGTGGATTGTTTTGTTTTTGAGACAGGGTCTCACTGTTTTGCCTAGACTGGCCTCAAACCTCTAAGCTCAAGCAATCCTCTTGCCTCAGCCTTTTGAGTAGTTGAGACTACTGTCATGTACCACTGTGCCCAGACTTTCTTTGTTTTATTATTATATTTAATGGTGTTATTATTGGTACATTTTTAGAGCCAGGACTTTGGTTCCCGTGGGATAAGAAGGCATAGAATGTTTTCTGGTTCTTAATCCATAAAGGATGAATTTTCCAACAGTTCCAGATGCTTGATATTTCTTTTTAATTTTTTTTGAAACAAGAGTCTTGCTGTGTTGCCCAGGATGGTCTCAAACTTTTGGGCTTAAGTGAACCTCCTGCCTCAACCTCCCAAGTACCTGGGATTACAGGTCCATACCACCATGCCCAATGTGTTATTTCTAGTTAATATCAACCAGGTCTACAAAAATCATTGTTATTTTTAAAAAGGTAATTTGAATTGTTTCCTTACTGAGCTCTATTAAAATATGCAAAAATAAGTCAGATTTGAAGGCAAATGAAGTGACATAATAAGGTGCTTTATATTTTATTTTGATATCTTTAAACAGTGAGAAACTAATTGAAAGCATTTGAGTTGTAACTTAGGAGAAAATAGGTAAACATTGTTTCTGGCTACCACAGGATTCCTATTCTTAGCTCTTAGTAATTTCAAACTGTGTATCTGGCATGGTATCTCTTGCTCTCTCCTCATCCCCAATCAGTTTAATGACTAAATGCTGAGTTAACAAATTAACTTCCATTTGGATTGTATCTCTGAGGGTATAACTCTAATTGCTGTGAGTCTACATGTATTGCTGTAATAGTATTTTGTTATGTCAGTTTTCTATTATGTTTAAATTTTATTATCATGACCAGCTTCCTCTTTGGTATGAAAAATAAACTAGATATTGAAAAATATCTTATCCGTCCCTCAGTGATGAAAAGAATTATTTCAAAAAGTTTTTTACCCTAAATACTTTGATTTTGAATTTGAGACTTTGCACATAGAAAATAGCAACCTTGCATATGAAGCTATTTACATAAATGGAATGTAAGCCATGGATTTTAACTGAATTGTGCACATTTACTAATACTGATAGATTGCAGTCCTTGATAATTTTAGGGGAAATTAAGCCAAAAGATGATTGTACTTATAGTATTTTCAGAAAGTGGGAAATCAGTTAAATATAAAATCTAATCTAGTTTAGGATTTTTGTTTAATTATTGTGATAGTCCTAACTGGATAATTCAACTATAAAGACAAAATAATTATATTAAATGAACTAACTGAAAGTAATAATTGCTGGAAGTGACTATTCAGTTTTAAGTATTAGAGCTCAAATTGGCTTTATTTGCACTCAGAAAAATGAATCAATTTTTTAAATCATGCTGGAATTAAAAATTGTTTTACTTTTATCTAAATTAACATTGATTTATAACTATTTTTATAGTAAAAAAATGACAGCTGTAGTGATGGGGGTAGCAGGTTTTTTAAAGAAGGAAATCTGTTTATTCTCAGAACATTTTCTAAAGTAGGAAAGAAGATTTATAGACTTTCCAGGCACGATTTTTTTTAGTATTGTTACTATGGTTTAAAACAAAGTGATTTAACTTCTTTTTGTAAGACATTAGTATTATTCTTTATAGTTTTGTGAAAGAACTTATTTTTTCACTTTAATATTTATTAATTTTAAAATATTTGTATCTCATTTGTAACAATTTATTTTAATTTTTGTATGTATGTTTTTATTTTTAACAAGAACATACTAGAGTGGAGATAAAGCTTTTAGAGATATTTCAAAATATTTATGAAGTATTTCATTAACTGTTGACAAATCACTTCCAAAACGGTAACTAACAACTAATTATTAATATTTTTAAGCACAAATCACACATTTTGTACATCTGTGTGAATTTATTTTAACTATGATCTTTGATTGAAAATACCAGATATATTTGGGAAAAGTTCGAGACCACCACTACCCCAGAATTGAACGCAGTAAGCTATTAATAACAATGCTTTATTGAAAGTATATTGCTAATACATATTTCCTCATGAAATCTAAGCTAAAGTTAAGTTGTGTTATGGAATATTGTCACTCTTACATTTTTTTCCATGAAGTTCAATAAACCAGCTCTGCCACAAAGAATTTTGTGTTTTATTTTCTTTGGTTACTAGGTAAAACATAAAACAAAGGATATCTCCACCCCACCCCCCCATTTTCCAGATAATACACATTTTTAAAAACAAAAAGTAAAATTCAACCCATTGGAAATTTGTTTTCCTTTATATATTTGAGGTTACTATTAAAGTTAGCTGATAGGGTAGTTTTTTGTGTTTGTGTGATTTAGTTTTCCAACTAGTTTAAGATGCTTCAATGAAATGGCAAAACTACAAGAATGGTTGGCATGTATTTAGATATGAAAGGATTTAGCAGAAAGAATAAGTGTATGAAGTATGAGAAAGAAGAGATGATGAATGTCTCAGGTGTAAGATTGCAATTACTGATTTAGGCCTTATAAGACTGGGGCTTTGTGGGCCTCTAAAATTGATAACTGCTTTCCCCAGTCAGTTTATTTCACATATAAATTACTCTCGTGTTCAGAATTACATTATTCACAATGATTGCTTTCTTAGATTTTAAGACAATAAGTTGGTTATGTCTTTGGGGGACAGATTTGTTAGAGGCTGTGTGGCAGGAGCTAACTCACTTGATTTGTTGGAATAACCTGATTTACCAAATGTTTATCAAGTACTTGCCATGTATTCTTCATTTGTGTTGGGCAGTAGAGCTACATAGATGAATAAGACTCTGTCCTCAAAGAACTTACAAAATAGTACATAAGCAAATAGGAATTCTACAATATAATGTGATAAATGTCATCAAAGAAGCATATACAAAAGACGTAAATAAGCACAGAGAATGGAGTGGTCTTTTGCTTGGATGCAGGGAAGCATCACAAAGCCCCCAGTAGAGAGGACATTTATGTTGTGTCTTGAGGTAGAGGGAGGAAACGCATCCCAGGTGAATGCACCGCAAGGCTCAAGAGTAGAACTGAATTTGGACAGAACGCTTCAAAGTCAGTGTAGGTATGTAGTAAACGTGTGGTCAGAATAATGGGAAATGAAGCTAGGATGATAAACTGGTGACCCTGCCAAGTTGCCATATTGGTGGAATTAGAACTGACTTGGGTGCAGGTATCAGAAACTCAGTTTGAAACCGTTTACCAGGGGGATTTTATTATAGGGAGTCTTTGTCTTACTGGACTTCAGAACAAGAATGTGACTGGACTTAAGAGCTGGGATTGAGCACCAGCTTCTTTTTTTTTTTT
>NW_003852436.1:351393-358158 GCF_000181295.1 Otolemur garnettii
CTGGGCTGGGGATTCGAACCCGCCACCTTAGGTGTATGTGGCTGGCGCCTTAGCTGCTTGAGCCACAGGCGCCCAGCTGAGCACCAGCTTCTTAACTGGGCTTAGTTTCTCTGCATATCTTCAGCGTCTCTCTTTTATAACTGGATTTTTCCATTTTTCTGGTAAATTGGCAAAAAACATGGCCACTGACTGCCTCTGAACTTTGAAGTGAAGTTTGACAGTTCATGAAATTTTTATGATGGACTATTAATTGTCTTGGCTAGAATCAGATGCCCACTCAAGACCAATAGCTGTAAAAGGTAAAATAGGAAGTTTCTATCTATACTTGTGGGAGAAGGAATCTGGGGGAAGGGGACCAAAAAAAAAAAAAAAAAATCTGTATATAGATATCCACATGAAAACATTGCCCTCACTGTATAGACCAGGGGTAACTAGCAAAGCTTTTTGCATATGTAGTGAGACCATTAGATTGATGTTACAAATTCCTGGCAGTGGGAGGGATGTGTGGGGAGGAAGTCATGGTGATAGCCTAGAAGAGCTTTAACTGATGAGCCAAAGAATATAAATTTGAGGCATCTCAGAGTTAAAATGCCCAGAGTTAAAGACTGACTAAATGTAAATTGATAAAGCCAAAGTCAATTTAATTTCATAAACCAGTTAAGATTATTTTCTAGGGCTACCCATTTCACTGCACTATCTGTCGACATATGTTTTAGAAGGTCTAGATTTGGTTTTTTTTCTTGGATCATTATATTGCTTTAATTTGCTTTTATCAAAAGTTTGATTCCTGTCATCTGTCATTTCCATATTTATTTTTCAAAGTTTTTGAAACAGGTGAAACTTCTCATTTAAGAGTTTTTAACTTTTATATACTAATGCTTTTAGATAATTTTCTCACTTTAAATAGTTTAATTATAGAAGATTTTGTATATTTTGTTAGAGTCCCAGAACATTCTTTAAATTACTAAAACAATTCAAATTTTTTTTTAGTTATTTAGTCCATAGAATTAAAATATGAAAAGACATTTCAGTTGGGTGCAGTGGCTCATGCCTGTAATCCTAGTGCTCTGGGAGGCTGAGGCTGGTGGATTGCTTGAGCTCACAAGTTCAAGACCAGCTTAGCAAAAGCGAGATCCCAGCTCTACTAAAAAATAGAAAAACTGAGGCAAGAGGATCACTTGAGCCCAAGAGTTGGAGGTTGCTGTGAGCTATGATGCCCCAACACTCCAACCAGGGTGACAGCTTGAGATTCTGTGTCTCAAAAAAAGGCATTTCATTACTTCTCAGATCCTCATTATTAATTCTTTCACGTTAGAAATTGAGAGTTTCATGTTTTAATAAAGTGTGATCAATAGTAGGATTTTTTTTTAATTAAATTTTTGTATAAGAAACACATTCACATGGTTCACTATTTGGACCAGGCACAAAAGAGTAAATGGAGAGTTTTCCTTCCCACTCTTTCTCCCATGTCCCTACTTCTCATCATAAGCAAACAGTGCCATGAATTTTCTTGTGTTTTCTTCACCCAACAATATATCCTAGAGATGAGCTTATGTTAAAATATGTAAACTTCATCACTGTTCTTTAGGGCTTATGGAATTCCTTTAGTTGACCATTTTTTAGACAGTCCTCTGATTAATGAGTCTATATTTAGGTTGTTTCTAATCATATGCTATTACAAGCATTACTGAAATGAATAACCTTTTAAGTAGGTCATTTTCAAATGTGTGGGTATATCCAAAGGGCAAATTCCTAGAAATGACATTGCTAGGTAAAAGGTATGTGCATTTGCAATAGGGATTTCTAATCCTTCTCAGAGGTTACACTAGCAAGTGAAAGTTCTTGTTTCCTCACACACTTCCCAACAATTCTACACATTTTATCAAAGGTTTTGATGTTTGCAAATCAATAGGTGAAAAACAGTATCTCAGTGTTATTTTCGTTTTGCATTTTTCTTATGAATAGGGTTGAGTATCTTTTTATATTTAATGGTAATTTGTATTTCCTTTTCTGTTGAATTGTGTTTATAAATCCTTTGTCAGGTTTTTTCCCCTTTTGATTTTTGTAGGGATACTTTCTATAGTAGGGAAGTTAGCCCTTTTTGCGATATGAGTTTTCCCCCCACGATATGAGTTTTAATTCATTTTTCTAGCATGTCTTTTGCTAATCGGTATTGCTTATAATAGTTTTTAACTTGAAAATAATTTTTTTTTTTTGAGACAGAGTCTTCCACTGTTGCCCTGGGTGGAGTATTATGGCATCATCACTTGGGTCTGACTGTCACTTCATTTCAAAGTTCATCATAGTTCACAGTAACCTCAATCTCTTGGGCTTAGGTGATCCTCTTGCCTCATACTCCCCAGTAGCTGGGACTACAGGTGCCCACTATGATGCTAGGTTAGTTTTTCTATTTTCAATAGAGATGAGGTCTAGCTCTTGCTCAGGCTGGTTTCAAACTCCTAAGGTCAAGCAATCTACTCTCCTTGGCCTCCTAGAGTGATAGAGGTATAGGTGTGGGCTTAGCTTGAAAATAATTTTAATGTCGCGATACTTAGCAATCTTTTCTATGACACTAGTTTTGTGTCATAATTAGATAGACTAACCTTGTTGTGAGATAATATAAGAATTTTCAAAGGCTGTAAGTGGTGGTTCATGCCTATAATCCTAGCACTCTATGAGCCCGAGGTGGGTGCATTACGTGAGCTCAGGAGTTTGAGGCCAGCCTGAGCAAAAGCGAGACCCAGTCTCTACTAAAAGTAGAAAAACAGAGGCAAGAGGATCTCTTGAGCCCAAGAACTTGAGGTTGCTGTGAGCTATAATGCCGTGGCACTCTAGTCAGAGCCCCAGAGTGAGACCCTGAGTGAGACCTTTCTCAAAAGAAAAAGAAAAATAATTTTCATATAGTTTATTGCACTTTTATGGTTTCTTTTTTTTATGTATACAAGTAAATCTGTAATGTAAAATTTATTTCAATGAAGGGTCTGAAAGAGAAATGGATCCAACTTTTGTTTCTTTCAGATGGGACCTACTTGGCCTGACAACATATTTTATGCTCTCTCCTTGAATTTGAGATTGCAACTTGATCATTTACTAAATTTTCTATGTATTTGGGTGTACTTCTGCATGTCCTTTGCTATCCCAATAATTCTTATTCATGTGCCATATTTTTTTTTTTGAGACAGAGCCTCAAGCTGTCTCCCTGGGTAGAGTGCTGTGGCATCACAGCTCACAGCACCCTCCAACTCCTGGGCTCAAGAAAGTCTCCTGCCTCTGCCTCCCAACCTGGGACCACAGGTGCCCACCACAACACCCGGCTATTTTTTGGTTGCAGCCATCATTGTTGTTTTGGCAGGCCTGGGCTGGATTTGAACCCTCCACCTTAGGTGTATGTGGCTGGTGGCTTAGCCACTTGAGCCACAGGCACCGAGCCGTATGTTTTATTAATTATTATTTTAATATCTGATAGGCTTCCCAGTTTTTGCTCCCCTTTCCTAAGACTTTCATTGTTTTTGCTTATTTTTTCATTAGAACTTTAAAATCATTGCAAGATCTAAAGTTTCATACAAAAGAATACTGTTAGTGTTTTCATTAGCTCTATTTTTAATTAAAAGATTAACTTAAAGAGAGTCAATAGTTTTATGCTGCTGAGACTTTATTCCAGTATTTTTCTATATCCCTTAGGAGCATTTTAGAGATTTTTTTCATGTAGCTGTTACTCATTTCTTGAGAGGGATGTTTTTGAGATTGTATCTTTTTGTTGCCCTCTTTGTGCACGTTTTTGGGACATTAAGTGTTCTGAGAATGTATCTCAAAACTATTCTCTACATTTGGTTAAGATGGAGAGATTGGATCATTCTCTAGCCTTAAAGAGCACTGGAGCTTTGGAGAAAATATATCAATCACTAGTTTTTAAAAACAGTACAAAAGGTGGCTCCAGACTTACTTGTCCAGAAAGAAGGTAGGAGAAGTGAGGTAAATTCTCTCATTGCATGAGCTTCTTTCCTGGGAAGTAGTTTTTAGACTGTGGTATAGGAAGGCAGAAACTTGACAGAATCCTGCAAGTCTTGCAGAGGCAAAAAGACCAAGATTTAAGGTTTCTGGTTTTCTTTTTTTTGAAACAGTTTCACTATGTCACCCTCTGTAGAGTGCTATGGCGTCATAGCTCACAGCAACTGCAAACTCTTGGGCTTAGGCAGCGATTCTCTTGCCTCAGCCTCCCAAGTAGCTGGGATTACAGGTGCCCGCCACAACACCCAGCTATTTTTTGGTTATAGTTGTCATTGTTGTTTGGCAGGCCTGACTGGGCTTGAAACTGCCACCTAGCCACTTGAGCTACAGTATTTTGTTTTTGTTTTTGTTTTGAGACAGAGTTTCACTTTGTTTTGCCCTGAGTAGAGTGCTATGGAGTCACAGTTTACAGCAACCTCAAACTCTTGGGCTTAAGCGATTCTCTAGCCTCAACTTCCCAAGCAGCTGGAACTATAGGCACCTGCTACAACACCCAGCTATTATTAGACATGAGGTATCACTCTGTCTCAGGGTGGTCTTGAACTTGTGAACTCAGGTCGCCTCCGCCTCCAAGAGTGTTAGGATTACAGGTGCGAGCCACCGTGCCTGGCCCCAAGATTTAAGTTTTGAGAAGCCAAGGCCAGAGGAGCGGAGAGAAGGGAGTGGCAGAGAATTACAGAAGCATCCCAAGTCTTTTGGATATTGATTTGTAATGAAGGAAGGAATCTATTCAAGACTCAGACAAGAACCACCAGAAAGGAGTGAAGAATAACATTCAGATCTGGACAGCACAGGTTGCATTCCCACCAATAAGAGTAGGAAGACCGTGCAAGACTTTGTGGATCATCCTCAGAAGGGCATCACCTTAGTAGTGGGGCTAATTTAGGACCTGTCATAACACAACTTAAAAGCAAACCTTGGAAGAGTCTAATTCCAAACAACTATCTGTGCCAGAACAAAATCCAATGCTATTTGTAGGAATACAAAAAGAAAAATCCAGTTCTCAACAACGTAAAGTTCAAAATGCCCAGCATTGAATATAGAACTACCAAGCATGCAATGAAGCAGGAAAGTCTGAACTATAATCAGGAGAAAAAATAATAGAAAAATACTCAGAAGTGATAGAGATGATGGAACCCACAGATGAGGATGCTAGAGGAGTTATAAATATGCTCCATCTGTTTAAGAAGGAAAGCCATGCATGATAAGAAGAGAAATGGAAAATATAAAAGAACCCAACAGAATGTCTACAGCATTAAAAAGAAATGAGCTATCAAACCATGAAAAGAAATGCATATTACCCAGTGAAAGAAGCCAATCTGAGAAGGCTACATGCTGCATGATTCCAACTTTATTCAACATTCTAGAAAAGGCAAAAGTATGGAGACAGTGAAAAAGATAGTGTTTGCTAAGATAAGTGTGGAGTGAGGACTGACTAGGCGGAGCACAGAGGAATTTGATGCTGTGATGGTGGATCCATGTCATTCTACTCATACAGAATGCACCATACAGTGCATTGAGTGCAACTCATTTGACAGTGAGTTGTCAAAACTCATACAGTGTGCACCAGCAAGAGTGAGCCCTAATGTAAATGAGGGACTTTGGTGACTATGATGTGTCAGTGTAGGTCCATTAAATGTAATTAATGGGCACAGTGCAGAAGGCCCTGTGCATGTGGAGAGGCAGGGCCAAGTTCAGTTCTGCTGTGAACCTAAACCTGCCTTAAAATCTATTTTTTAAAATCTATGTGTCACAGGAGTTCAAGACCAGCCTGACCCAGAGCGAGACCTCATCTCTAAAAATAGCTGGGCATTGTGGTGGGCACCTGTAGTCCCAGCTACTTGGGAGACTGAGGGAAGAGAACCGCTTGAGCCCAAGAATTTGAGGTTGCTGTGAGCTATGATAAATGGCACTCTACCAAGGATGACAAAGTGAGACTCTGTCTCAAAATAATAATAAAATCCACGTGTCACAGACTGCAGGTTGCCCGCCCAATTTTTATATGCCCTCTTGGATTAGTTTCCTGGGGCTACTATAATGAAGTACCATAAACTGGGTGGCATAAGCAACAGAATTTATTGTCTTGCAGTTGTTGAGGCTGGAAGCGTTGGCTGAGTTGGTTTCCCACACAGCAGCGAGGGCTGTGTGAGAGAGTCATGCCGCTCTCAACTTGGCCATTCCTTGGCTTGTAGGTGATGTTCTCCCTGTGTCCTCCCAAGTCTTCCACCCATGTGCATCTGTTTCTGTGTCCTGATATCCTCTTGTTATATGGACGCGAGGCATACTGGAGTAGGTCTGACCCTAATGACCTTACTTTAGATCAGCGGTTCTCAACCTGTGGGTTGCAACCCCTTTGTAACAATGAAAATACATGGTGGCATTAGGAAGGTTGAGAACCACTGCTTTAGATTATCTTTGTAAAGACCCTGTCTCTAAATAAAGTCACATTCAGAGATAGTGGGGGATAGGACTCCAGAATATCTTTTTTTTGGAGACACAATTCAGCCCGTCGCACGTCTCTTCCTTCTCTTCTACTAAAAGAATGCTGGTTTTGTTTGGCATGGCCATGTGCCCTACTAAACCATTTCCCAGCCTCTTTTCAGGTGGGTATGGCCATATGTCACAGTTCTGTCCAAAGAGATGTCAGCAGATGTTTGTTGGAGACGTTCAGGGAAATACTGCTTTCTGTGAAGAGAACTGCCGTTTCCTCTGCTTGCGTTCTCCTTTTCTGTCTCTGTTGGACAGGTGGGAGGCTCT
>NW_003852436.1:358919-363831 GCF_000181295.1 Otolemur garnettii
GCCTATAGTCCCAGCTACTCAGGTGGCTGAGGCAAGAAGATCACTTGAGCCCAAGAGTTTGAGGTTGCTGTGAGCTATCAAGACACCATGATATGCTCCAGCCTGGGCAACAGAGTGAGACTCTGTCTCAATATGAAAAAAAAAAAAAGATTGAGAGAGAGAGAGAGAGATCTGGAGAATAGTGTCCTACAGTCACTACACCAGCTTGGGCTATTCACCTCGTGACTTCTGGTGAAAAAATAATCGCAGTGTTGGGCAGATTTGTAGCTGTACTCAATCCCAGAATAATACTTTAGGTGATATGAGGAAAGAGACTTGGGGACATTGGGATTAAGGCTTTTGAACAAAGATTATGCTATTCCAGTCTAGGGAATGCCTTATGGGCAGGAAGCTGACTTGGTGTCCACATGCTGTCCCAGGGCCTCAGTCCTTCATGGGAGCAGCTTTCTGGGAGAGCCTGATTTAGTGCAATTCTATCATCCTCTAACTCTGCCCCAAGGAAAAACATCCTTATGGGAACTTAATGGAAAATGTATGAGCGTGCAGACAGCATTCCTGGGCAGCACCTTAGGAGCGGTGGAGCAACAAAGGGGAAGGAGCCTGGGTCCCAGAGCTGTGCAGCTGCCATCATAGCCCCAGACAGCTATGCCTTGACCAGTAAGTGTTAGATAAAATATTTTTATTTTGTTTAATCCAGTGTTATTTCAGATTAGCTACATTTAAGTTATCAGTAAAATTTGTCAGTCTGTGATAAAATTGATGGTACACAATTTTACTACTGAATGTAAAACAATATTTGTGTGAAGTCTGATATAGAATTGGTATAGGTTAAGGATTTCTTTTAGCTTATTTAGGAAGAAAAGGACTTACTAGAGAGTTTGGGGTGGCTTATGTAATCTTTAGGAGGATCTGAGGCCAAGATTTAAATAGTAGGAAGACAGGAAAAAAATAGCAGCCAGGAGAAAGGCCCAGCATTATAGTGGAAAGTTCACTGTCACCACTACCTCTCCTCAGCTAGAATGACACTCAGGATCAGCCACAAAGTGTTCCCAAAATTTCCCCAGAAGAATGGAAGCCCTCCAACACGATGCTGACAAGAATGGCCATTCTTCCTGGTGAGACAAGCCTCCCTGGACCGTGACCTCAACTCAAGCTGCAAAGAAGTCTTAGGAACTAGAGTTTTTAACATCCCAGGCTCTGCAGCAGGAAAGCATTCTAGGAGAGGGTGGAGTGGCCAGGAGGCAGCCCGTCAACATCAGCCACAGAAAGCGATACTGGCTTATGTCTGTGAAAACTTTTCACTGGGAAATATAACATACTGCTATTTTCATGAGTTTCTAAAGTATTATACTTCCAAAGAAATCCTTGGCTAATTGGGTGATTTGTTGTATTTTCATAAACTTCTTATAGAAATGTAATATTAGTAAATGTTGCCTGCTTCTTAGAGTCTGCGTATAGCACACATTTGTGAATTCCAAAGACACTGGGAACTTAGTCATGTGGGGTAAATTGTATCATAAACTGGACAAGGAGGCACTCCCTGAGTCTTCGTCTTCTTTCTAGCTGATCACCGTCTCAAGCAGAAAGCTTGAGATTCCTGAACCCATTTTTAGAGTCCTGGCTTTGCCCCTGAATTCCTGACTCAGCAGCCATAGGTCAGCCATCTTTCCTTTGAGGTATCCATGGAATGCTCAAATAAACATGTAATTTAAAATTTGTAAACTCATAATCTTCCTTCTTAAACTTACTTCTCTTCCTGCGTTTGCTTAAAACTTCCAGATTCTATTTAGGTTTCCTATTTCCCTTGACTCCTACCTCTGGTCTCCCTCCTAGAGCCATCCCTTGGACTGCCTCTGATCCTTTCTTCTGACTCCAGAGTCAGATCATGAGGACTGAATCCCAGGTGTTCTAACAGTTGCACCTCTCTGCGCTTCAATTTCTTTTCTTTTTTCTTGAGACTCTGTCTCACTCTGTCACCCTGGATAGTATACCATGGCAACATCATAGCTCACAACCACCACAAACTCTTAGGCTCAATTGTTCCTCATGCTTCAGCCTCCCCAGTAGTTGGGACTACAGGCTCCTACCACAATGCCTGGCTCATATTCTATTTTTAGTAGAGATGGGATCTTGTTCTTGTTCAGGCTTGTCTTGAACACCTGAGCTCGAGCAATCCCCCTCACCTCAGCCTCTCAGAGTATTAGGATTACAGACATGAGCCACCACACCTGGCACTCAATAGTTATTTTTGGATAAATGCACAATCTCTCTCTTCCTGGTAGGTGTTTGTATTTGTTTCCATCTGATGTGCCTTTAGTTTCTAAAGTCTGGGTCACCTATAAAAATTCTCCTATTTAAGCATTTTAAAAGTTAGAATTTTTCCATTTTATTTTTAAATGTTTCCTTTCTTTGAGACAGAGTCTCACTCTGTTGCCCTGGGGTAGAGTGCCATAGCACCATTGTAGCTCACAGCAACTGCAAACTCTGGGCTCAAGCGATCCTCTTGAGGATGCTTCAGCCTCCTGAGTAGCTGGGACTACAGGCACCTGCCACAACGCCTGGCTAGTTTTTCTATTTTTAGGAGAGATGGGGTCTTGCTCTTGCTCAGGCTGGTCTTGAACTCCTGCGCTCAGGCAATCTACCTGCCTCGGCCTCTCACAGTGGTAGGATTACAGGTGTTGAGTCACTGTGCCCAGTCTTATAAACGTTCCTTAATCTACTTAATGTCAGCACAGTTTGTGAATATAATTTTAGATGAACCCATGAGCAGGCATTGCGACGGCTTGCTCAGACCCTTTTTCTTTTTTTTAATTATTGGGGATTCATTGAGGGTACAGAAAACCAGGTTACACTGATTGCATTTGTTAGGTAAAGTCCCTCTTATAATTATGTCCTGCCTCCAAAAGGTGTGTCACACACCCTGACCCCTCACCTCCTTCCCTCCCTTCCTCCTTCCTCTCCCCCCGTTTTCCCCCCATCAGACCCTTTTTCTAACAAGGATTGTGATCTAAAGAGTTAAAAGACTACTGACATAAACACTTTTCTCAATGGTCTATAAAACAGCCTTTGCAGGCTCAGCAAAGGCCACCTGCGCTGGCCATGTGCACCGGGGCTGCCATGTTCGAACCTGGCCCGGGCCTGCTAAACAACAGTAACAACAACAACAAAAGAAAAATAGCGGGGTGCCTGTAGTCCCAGCTACTTGGGAGACTGAGGTAAGAGAATCGCTTAAGCCCAAGAGTTCGAGGTTGCTGTGAGCTGTGACACCACAGCATTCTACTGAGGGTGACAAAGTGAGAGTCTGTCTCGAAAACAAGCAAACCAAATAGCCTTTGAGGAGGGCATATGTGGTTTCATGGCTACGCGGCTTCGTGACTTCGTGGCTCCGAGCCTCCCTCTTTGCCGTGTGGGAAGACGCAAGCCAGGAGCCACCGCTGGAGGATTGGTACTAAGCGTCTTCCCTTTGCTCCATTGCTCCTCAGAGTAATGGGAAGAGGAGCAACCAGTCTCATTCTGTTCAGAGAAGCCTTGATTAGTCCAATAGTCTTCACATCTTTGTGATCAGTATTTTGTATTTAAATGTCACTTGTTTCCTACAGAATCATCCTCTTCCCCAAAGTGTTTGCCATTTAAAAATCATTCATACCCTGTAGTGATTCCTCTTGATTCCTTAACAATTTGGCTCTAAGGGCCTTCAAAGAGGAAGATGCTCCTGACATGAGGGTTGAGTCATGCTTCCTGAAAATGAGCACTTTATGCCCAGCATGATTCTATGGCAAAATTATGTTAAGATTTTGCCGAGAACATGTGTCTTCTGAGAGTTTTGTTACATGATAGTAAAAATAAAGTCACTCTGCTTTTAAATTCTCTGGTAAGCGTAACAAAACAAAGCGGCATTTCTGAATTTAAAAAAAGACAATGAACTTAAAATAGTGCATTCATCATCTTTTTCTCTTATGTCATGATGGCAAAGCAAGATCCAGTTCTGCCAGCAGAAGCCAGGCAAGACTCCTGGAAACTATGTTATAGTTCTCTCTCCGCCCCAGTTTTACCCCCTGTAAAGTGGAGGCAATAATAATGCCTGCCCTTTTTTAAGCCTTAGGGACCCTTATTTAGTATTAGATTGACTTATCTAATTAAATCTAAATAAATGTAAACATAAATAGGACTTGATTCTTCTGCAACTGACAAACCAGTTTCTAAGACAAACTTCTCTGCTCTCTATTGTATTTGATCCTGCCTCTCATCAGCCTTGAATTTATTGCAGCCAGAATCTTTTATGGCCTTGTGAGTTGACTTCTAATTAGATAACTCTAGATTTCAGATATACTCCTCAGCAGAAATAAAATAAACAAAAAGCCAACAAATTCTCCAAACTCTGCACCTCAGTCCGTAGTTTCGGATTGGTGCAGGGGGGCTTGCTTAGATTACATCCTCTCATCTCCTCAAAGGCTGTTTCAGTCACAAGTGGGCTCATTAAAGCTGAAAGGAGATGTCTCCTGGAGGCAAATTTTTACCCCTCTCTTTATCTTTCCCTCTGAGCCTTGGAACTTCTCATTTCCACCTGGTTTTGGGGACTTAGGCAATGGCAGCTGCCTTAGCCAGAAAGAAGGTCCTGGGTTTAAGTCAGTTTCTATTCCAAATGCCATACACAAAAATGACATATTCTGTCTCCTGCCCTCGGCAAAGTCTCTTTATCTATTAAGTAGCTTCTATATCATGCCCAGGACCAGGGAGCTTTCAGACAACTTTTGAAAATTTTTGAGACCTGAAAAAAAAAATTGACCCCCAAATTTGAAATATAATTAATAAAATTAAAAAGCATTAAATTATCTCCCAAGTAAAAATCATTCCAACATTAGTAATTGATAAAATGTTGACATCCCTAAAAATAGTTAATTATATTTAAAAA
>NW_003852436.1:364337-366369 GCF_000181295.1 Otolemur garnettii
GTATGTTAGATGTTATTAGGGAATGATCATTAATTCTCTTGTGATAATGGTATTGAGATTTAGTTGGAGACTCTTAAGATAAACATTTGGGAGCTGAGCGCTTTGGCTCATGCCTATAATTCTAGCATTCTGGGAGGCTGAGGCGGGTGGATTGTTTGGGCACAGGAGTTCAAGACCAGCCTAAGCAAAAATGAGACCCTGTCTCAACTAAAACCACAAAAGTTAGCCAGGTGTCATGACAGGCACCTGTTGTACTAGCTACTCAGGAGGCTGAGGCAAGAGGATCGCCTGAGCCCGAGTTTGAGGTTACTGTAAGCTATGATGACTCCATAGCACTCTACCCAGGTTGACAGAGTAAGATTGTGTCTCAAAAAAAAAAAAAAAAAAAGTATATGGACTATAGGGACATATTCAGGAATGAAGTGTCCTGGTGTCAATAGCCTGTTTTCAAAATGTTCTCTAAAACAACAATGATGACGGTGGGGAGAAGAAGAAATTAGTCACATTAATTCTGCTTATAGTGGCCTTGACTACATAGAATAGCCTCCACATCTTCATGGCCATTATGTTGCATTTGAATGTTATTTTTTTCTACACAATCATCTTCTTCCCCCAAATATTCTCTATTTGAATATCACTTAGCATGTCAGCTACCTGTTTTCAAAAGTTTCTGTAAAATAACAAATAACACTACACACACACACACAGAAAATAAATGTAACAAAACTTTAACAGGTACTTTGAATACCATAATAAAGCAGATTAAGAGTACACAGAATACTGGAGGCATGATCAGGAACAGCCGCTAAGAGGGGTAGCATTTGAACCAGACCCCAAGGACGTGAAGGAATAAGAGAAGATGAGAACAGAGTATTCCAGGCGCAGGGGAAAGAGCATGTGAATTGCCCTGAGGCAGGACTTAACACTTGATATTATCCAGTTAAATTATCTTTTGTTAATTGGGTGGAAGTAAAGCAGATTCTAATGATTTTTGTTTGTATTTCTTTACTAATAAGAAACTTTTCATATATTTACTTGCCATGTGTGCTTCATGTTCTTAATATTCTTGTTGTGTCTTTTGACTATTTTTCTATTGGGTTCTTTGTCTGTTTCTTACTGATTTGTAAAATTTCTTATTTTGAAGACAGAGTCTCACTTTTTGGCCCCTGGTAGAGTGTCGTGGCATCACAGCTCACAGCAACCTGAGACTCCTGGGCTCAAGCAATTCTCTTGCCTCAGCCTCATAAGCAACTGGGACTACAAGCGCCCAGCTATTTTAGCACCTGGCTAAGATTTGTAAAATTCTTTATTTTATTTTATTTTATTTTTGGCCAGGGCTAGGTTTGAACTCACCACCTCCAGCATATGGGACCGGCACCCTACCCTTTTGAGCCACAGGTGCCGCCCCAAAATTGGTAAAATTCTTAATATGTTGTGGAAATGACTCCTCTGCTGATTAGGTAAGAGGCAAATATTTTCTCCCTTTTTATGGATTACCTCTATTCTTAATGGTGTCTTTCAAAGAATTGATTATTCTTTTTTTTAGACAATCTCACTTTGTCACCCTCAGTACAGTGCTGTGGTGTCATAGCTCACAGCAACCTCAAACTCTTGGGCTCAAGTGATTCTCTTGCCTCAGCCTCTCAAGTAGCTGGGACTATAGGCACCCGACACAACGCCCATCTATTTTTAGAGATTAGGCTCCCTCTTGCTCAGGCTGGTCTTGAACCTGTGACCTCAGGTGATCCATCCATCTTGGCCTCCCAAAGTGCTAGGATTACAGGCTTGAGCCACTGTGCCTAGCTGAAATTTATGTCTTAACAATGTTGAATCTTCTGCCAAAGAATATGGTAAATCTGGGTGGCGCCTGTGGCTCAAAGGAGTAGGGCGCTGGCCCCATATGCCGGAGGTGGCGGGTTCAAACCCAGCCCCGGTCAAAAAAAAAAAGAATATGGTAAATCTTCCCATTTATTTAGGTTTTCCTTAGGTGTCTTTCAATGAAGTTTTATAATTTTCTTCCTAAAGGGCGTAA
>NW_003852436.1:368530-370920 GCF_000181295.1 Otolemur garnettii
GTGCCGAGGCATCATAGTTCACAGCAACCTCAAGCTCTTGGGCTCAAGCGATTCTCTTGCTTCGGCCTCCCAAGTAGCTGGGACGACAGGCACCCGCCCTAATGCCCAGCTTTTTTTTGTTGTAGTTGTCATTGTTGTTTAGCAGGCCAGGGCCAGGTTAGAGCCTACCAGCCCCAGTGTATGTGGCCGGCGCCCTGACCACTGAGTACAAGTGCCGAGCCTCTTTCTTTTTTTTCTTTTTTGAGACAGAGTCTCACTTGTCTGCCCTAGGTGGAGCGCTGTGGCATCATAACTCACAGCAACCTCAAAATGCTTGGGCTCAGGAGATCCTCCTACCTCAGCTTCCCAAGCAGCTGGGACTACAAGTGCCTACCACAATACCTGCTAATTTTCCCGTTACTATGTTTAACACTTGTTATATCATTACACATGTTTGTGTAGTCTTGCATAAATCTTTGATGAAGAATAATCAGTAGATGGAGACTTATAGGGAAGATTCATTCACGTATTCAACAAACATTAAATGAGTGTCCCCTATACTTCAGGCACATGCAAGGGATTAAGGTACAGCAATAAACAGGCAGACCAGTGATGCTTATATTCTAGTGGGAGAAGGCAGACAACTAACAAGTAAGCAAATACACAAAATAACTCTGGATTGGGGTGTGGGATAACAGAAAAACTGGGTGATGTGATAAGACACTAAAGCGGAGGAGGCTGTTTAAGCCGTGATGGTCAGGGAAGGTTTCTCCAATGAGGACTGTGAGTGGACAGTAAGAGGCCATGAAAGAGAGAACAGTGGGCAGAGAAATCAGCAAGTGCACAGGCCTGGAGCCAGGAAAACCCTTGGCAAGTGTGAGGAGCAGAAGGTCTGGCTGGAGTTCAGTGAGTGGGGGAGAACAGACTGAATGGTACTGGGGAGGCAGAAGGAGTCAGTCCACTGAAAACAACTTGAATTTTATTCTAACTGCAATGGGAAGCCATTGAAGGGTTTCAGCGGGGCAGTGGGATGATCTGCTTCACTGTTTCATGAGATCACTTTGGTTGCGTATAAACAGAGGATTGGAGGGTAAGAGAAGAAGGCAGTATGCCAGTGGAGTATATTTCTTGCACATCACTTTCCTGGAGGCTCTCTCGGTGACTGCCCACCTCCCCTGCCTCATGTCTCTTTGGCCAGAGCTAAGGGTGGTGGTCCAGCCCTAGATGCAGGAGATCCTTGGAACGTGAATAATTTAGGCACAGGAAGGCAAGGGAGAAGAAGACTTCTAAATGTCTTTGGGGTAACCAATCCACAGTGTCTTGCCACTGGAGTCATCTGCAGTGTAGGTGAAACAAGCCCATGAATCGATGGGGCAATTTTTATT
Source organism: Otolemur garnettii (assembly GCF_000181295.1). Classification (NCBI taxonomy): domain Eukaryota; kingdom Metazoa; phylum Chordata; class Mammalia; order Primates; family Galagidae; genus Otolemur; species Otolemur garnettii. Next base: position 369,895 of record NW_003852436.1, read on the forward strand.
CAATTCATGTAGAAAAGACGCCAATTCATGTGAGTCAAGTGGCTAAGGCACCAGAGCTGCGGGTTCAAATCCAACCCAGGCCGCCAAACAACAAGGACAGCTGCAACCAAAAAATAGTCTGGCGTTGTGGCAGGCACCTATAGTCCCAGCTACTTGGGAGGCGGAGGCAAGAGAATCACTTGAGCCCAGGAGTTAGAGTTTGCTGTGAGCTGTGATGCCATAGGACTCTACCCAGGGTGACAGCTTAAGGCTCTGTTTCAAAAGGAAGGAAGGAAGGAAGGAAGGAAGGAAGGAAGTAAGGAAGGAAGGAAGGAAGGAAGGAAGGAAGGAAGGAAGGAAGGATCTTGCAGAGCAAGCACAAAGTTCACAGGTGGTACAGCAAGGGCTTGAGTCCAGATCTTTTCACCCCAGATGGAATGTGCTCTCGCACTGCCTTCCCTTACTCCGGGCCCTGCAGAGGGCTGACCCTGGACACCTGCGGTCCTGGTATGTCTACTGGTGAGCCATTCTTCCAAATCTGTGCTCACTTTCCAGAACACCTGAACGATCACCATGGCTGAATGCCACTGGGAAGGTACTAGGTTAGTGAGCCTGATTTTGGAATGGAGAGAACCCTTCTAAAAAATGGGAAGAAAATATAAAACAATAAATAGTATGTTCTGTTACACTAGGAAATATTGTTCTGCAAAACATGGTATTAGTAAAAATCATGTACCCTAGGGAATATAAAAGACATTACACTGGAGTGTGAGAAAAGTATAAAAATTCTGTGTTTGTGAATGTTTATGGCAGCACAATTCACAATTGGAAAGATGTGGAAACAACCCAAGTGCCCACTGATACATGAATGGATTAATAAAAGGTGGTATATGCATACCACGGAGTACTACTCAGCTATAAAGAGAAATGGCGATCTAGTATCTTTTGTGACCACCTGGATGGATCTGGCGAACACTCTTCTAAGAGTGGAGACCCAAACACATGCACTCAGTATCAGGTTGGATCTGATCGTCAACAGATAAGTGC
>NW_003852436.1:371758-374943 GCF_000181295.1 Otolemur garnettii
GCATATGAGGCTGGCGACCTACTCCTTTGAGCCACAGGCACTGCCCTATGGGACATTTCTTAAACTGATAGAAGTCATGTATAACAAACCCACAGACAATAGCATATTGAATGAAGTAAAACTGAAAGCACATCCACTTAGAACTGGAACCAGACAAGGATGCCCAGTGCTGGAAGTCCTACAGTCAGGAAGAAAAGGAGATCCAGGGTATTCAAATGGAAACAGAGGAGGTCAAACTTTCCTATGGATGAGGAGGATGACATGATCTTATACATGGAAAACCCCAGGGACTCAACTACAAAGCTCTTAAAAGTGCTCAAGAAATACAGTAATGTCTCAGGATACAAAATCAATGTCCACAAGTCAGTAGCCTTCATATATGCCAATAACAGTTAAGCTGAGGATAAAATCAAAGGCATAATACTCTTCACAGTAGCTCCAAACAAGATGAAATACCTGGGAACATATCTAACAAAGGACATGAAAGATCTCTATAAAGAAAATTGTGAAACTCTGAGAAAAGAAATAGCAGAAGACACTAACAAATGAAAGAACATGCCATGATTGTGGCTGGGAAGAATCAACATTGTTAAAAGGTCTATACTACCCAAGGTGATCTACAGATTTAATGCAATCACCACTAAAGCACCAATGGCATACTTTGAAGAGCTTTAAAAAATAGTACTTCTCTTCTTATGGAACCAGAGCAAACCCCAAATAGCCAATACAACTTTAAGAAATAAAAACAAATCTGGAGGCATCACATTACCAGACTTCAGGTCATACTACAAGTCTACAATAATCAAAACAGCATGGTACTGGGACAAGAATAGAGATACAGATCTATGGAATAGAATAGAGAGCCTAGAGGTGAACCCAGCCACACATTGCCTTCTGATCTTTGATCGAACAAAAGCATACACTGGTGGAGAAAAGAGTCCCTATTTAATAAATGGTACTGGGAGAACTGGTTAGTCACACATAGAAGACTGAAATCGGACCTGTACCTCTCACCACTGACAAAAATTGACCCTCACTGGATAAAAGATTTAAATTTAAGACATGAAACAATACAAATCCTAGAAGAATGTGTGGGGAAAACTCTTGACAAAATCTGCCTGGGAAAAGATTTTATAAAGAAGACCCCCTTGGCAATTGCAGCAACACCAAAAATAAATAAATGGGACATGATCATGCTAAAAAGCTTCTGCACAGCTAAGGGCACAACAACTAAAACAGTAAGACGACCTTTGCAATGGGAGAAGGTATTTGCATGCTATGAATCTGACAAAGGGCTGATGGGGTAAAACTGAAAGCACGTAGAACTGGAATCTACAGAGAACTCAAATTAATCAACAAAGAAAGAGCAAACAACCCTATTTTTAAGTGGGCAAGAGACTTGAACAGAAACTTCTCTGAAGATGACAGACGAATGGCCAACAAACACACGAGAAAATGCTCATCATCTTTAATCATCAGAGAAATGCAAATCAAAACCACTGTGAGATATCATTTAATTCCAGTGAAATTAGCCCACATTACAAAATCCCCAAACTGCAGATGCTGGTGTGGATATGGAGAGAAGGGAACATTTTTTACACTGCCGGCAGGATTGTACACTAATACAACTTCTATAGAAAGAAGTATGGAGAATTCTCAAAGAACTAAGAGTAGATCTCCCATTTGATCCCTCAATCCCATTACTAGGTATCTACCCATAAGAAAAAAAAATCATTTTTACTACAAGGACATCTATACTAGAATGTTTATTGTAGCTCAATTGCCAAGATGTGGAATCAACCCAAGTGCCCATCTACACATGACTGGATTAATAAACTGCAGTATATGTATCCCATATAGTACTATAGACATAAAAAAGATAGAAACTTTACATCTTTTGTATTTACCTGGATGGAGTTGAAACACATTCTTCTTAGTAAAGTATCACAAGAATGGAAAAGCAAGTATCCAATGTATTAAATACTAATATGAAACTGATACATAAACAACTGCACACACCCCACAAAAAGAAAAAGCCAAATAATATATATATACACACACACACACACATATATACACACATATATATGTACATATATACATATATATATTTTGAGACAGAGTCTCATTATGTTGTCCTGGGTAGAGTGCTGTGGTGTCACAGCTCACAGCAATCTCAAACTCTTGGGCTTAAGTGATTCTCTTGCCTCAGCCTCCCAAGTAGCTGGGACTACAGGTGCCTGCCACAATGCCCGGCTATGTTTTCGGTTGTAGTTGTCATTGTTGTTTGGCAGGTCCAGGCTGGATTCAAACCCATCAGCTCTATTGTATGTGACTAGCTGCTGAGCTACAGGCACCGAGCCAAGACAAGTACATTTTAGTGAGAGGGAAAGGAGCGGAGGAACAGGGGAAAGGGGAGGAGGGAGGGTGATTGGCAGGTTCTCGCCTAATGTGCACCCTCACATAGTGAGGGTGTTCAGCCCACTCCCTGGGTAAGGGGCTGGATCACAACTAGAACTTTACCTTGGAAATGAAAACAGTATAACCTCAACATTTGCACCCTCATATTAATCTGAAATGTAAAAAAAAGATTATTCTTTGTAATGAGATGGGGAATGTCGATGAAATTCTACTTAGAAAATCAATGCTTAATAACATGAGATATACATGTATATATGTGTGTGTGTGTATACATGTATGTATATATATCTCACATGGCACTGTGGCCAGAATCCAGCATTATAGGTTATCAGCAGTAAGTAGTCAACACAGATGTATTTTTCCAGACTAATGCACAATCTCTTTCATTCATTCTTTTGGGCTTTTTTCCTTTTAACTGGTTTGGGTGGAAATCTTTCCAAGTAATTATATGCCATAATGTTTTCTGCTATGAAAATTAAATGGGACAATTAATGAAAAGTACTTACTACTACACTTGCTACACAGTAAACATTCAAAAGTTTACGGCTATCGTTTCTCCAGAAATTCAATGAAGGTAATCACAAACTGGACAGGGCATTTATTCACCTGGCTGGCTGGCTTCTTCCCAAAGGTTACATCAGAAGTTCATTTCCTTGGAATATTTGCATTGGCTTAGTCTTTTTCTTTGTCTTTAAAGGCTCAGGAGCTGGATATTTGGTCAGCACACTCTTTTTTCTTTTTTTTGAGACAGAGCCTCAAGCTGT
>NW_003852436.1:375396-430265 GCF_000181295.1 Otolemur garnettii
CCTTAGCCGGTTGAGCTATAGGCGCCGAGCCTGTCAGCACACTCTTAACAGCTCCACCTTTTAGGACAGACTCATTAACTAAACTCCTAAGAGCAATGTACAAAACCAGAATCCAGCCAGGCATGATAGTGTGCACCTGTAGTCCTGGCTGCGGTGGAGGCTTGTGCCTCCGAGGTTGAGACTGCAGCAAGCTCTGATCACACCACTGCACTCCAGCCTGGGTGACAGATGAGACTCTGTCTCAAAAAACAAAAAGTGAATCCCAGTATAGTTACAAATAACAAGGAATATAACTATCACATGGACAGAGGAGCTGTGCTGCCCTGATCAGAGTGGTAGAGAATTGCTTGGTGAGTAGAAAATCAGAACGAGGGGGAGTTTTCACTTATATAAATGTAATGTTTAGGGCATTTACATTTACCCCTGTGGCTCAGTGGGTAGGGTGACAGCCCCATAAACCAAGGGTGGTGGGTTCGAACCCAGTCCCAACCAGCTAAAACAGCAGTGGCAACTGCAACAAAAAATAGCCGGGCATTGCAGCAGTCACCTGTAGTGCCAGCTACTTGGGAGGCGGAGGCAGGAGAATTGCTTGAGCCCAGGAGTTGGAGGTTGCTGTGAGCTATGATGCTACAGTACTCTACTGAGGACTACAGAGTGAGACTCTGTCTCAAAATGAATAAATAAATAAGTAAATAAATAAATGTAATGTTTAATGGTATCTGACATATCTCATTTTACAATAGGGATTAGTTGCCAGTGGGGCCAGGAAACTTATGGAAGGCAAATACTTGGACAGAATTAGAAAAAGCAACGTGTGCCCCTCTGCCACTGTTTTCTGATATGTTTATGGCTAATAACCTTCCGATTTAAACATTTTTTTGGTAGCATTTTATTGTGAAGATTTAAAACCGTATAAAAATACACGAGATAAAATAATGAACTCCCCCGTACCAAGCTTACCCACCATCCGCGGGGAGCCGGGCTGGCTCTACCTTCACCCCTCACAACTCCGCCCACCTCCCTGATCACGCTGAAGAAAATTCCCAACATCTTGATTGTTTTAAAGATGTTTTATCTAATCAAGAATTGCTGCTGGTTTCAGAGTCATTTTTCTCCCTCTGGTGACTTTATTTATTTTTCCCTGGTGACTTTAGGTAACTCGGCTGTGACCTTAAAATGGCTCCCGAGAGGGATTTTTGAGTTCTCAGGGGAAGCTTATATCCTGACAGTTGTTATTGCCATTCACCAGAGCACAGTCCGCTTGCTTTTATCTTTTCTCAATTTCTCAGGAACATCATTATCAGCATCAATTGTTGGACTGGACCGGAAAGCGTTGTTTTTGTTCTGTCCGTGGGAGGGCTGGGGGGTGGGAGCGGGGATCAGTTTGATCCAGATGTGGGTCATCTCGGAGTAGAGTCCAAGAATCTGCATATTTAACAAATTCCCAGGGGATTCTTCAGACCACGGAAGTTGGAGAAGCAACTGGCTGACAACATTTTCAGAGATTATTACGGTACATAGGTCTCAGTCCAGAGAGTTGAAAAACAGGAAAAGAGACTTTCAGAAAACCAGCTGCATTTTTCAAATGCTTCTCCCTCCCTCTCTCTTGCCAGCTCTCACTTCTCACTGAGTCAGAGGCTCTGAGCCTGGAATCTGACGTTCCACGAGGCCTGTGTCATGGTTGTTTTTCTGCAGAGTAAAGTGCATGAACTTTGAAAATAGCTGCTGCTCAGAAGTCACTGGCTCTCAGATCTCTGGCTGTGTTCCGCACAGCTCTGGGTGCTGTAAGTCTTATCTAGATAAGTGGTGTTCCTGTACACACAAGTGTACACACAGGACAACTGCTGTGATAGATCTACTACGTAAGGACATTTCAAGAAAATTTTCTATCTCCATTCTATTGGGATAAGTTAGTATCCTTTGGGGGATTAATTTCCGTCAGGATGATAGGTACATAAGTCTCCCAGCAGATGGCCTACTCACTCCTGAATATGATTCTGGTGTTTTGGGGTTTTTTTGAGACTGGGTAGAGTGCTGTGGCATCATAGCTCACAGCAACCTCAAACTCCTGAGTTTGAGTAATCCTCTTGCCTCAGCTTCCCAAGTAGCTAGGACTACAGGAACCAGATAAAGTGCCTGGCTATATTTCTATTTTTAGTAGAGACAGGTCTTGCTGTTGTTCAGGCTGGTCTCAAACTCCTAAGCTCAAGCCATCCATTGGCTTGGGACTCCAGCATGAGCCACCACACTCTGCCATGACTCTGTTTTTTAATTTCAAGCTCTGCTTTAAGATATTTAAGACTTCCTTGGCTTGGCGCCTGTGGCTCAAGTGGCTAAGGTGCCAGCCACATACAACTAAGGTGGTGGGTTCAAATCCAGCCGGGCCCTCCAAAACAACAATGACGGCTGTAACCAAAAAATAGCCAGGCATTGTGGCGGGCGCCTGTGGTCCCAGCTACTTGGGAGGCTGAGGCAGAAGACTCACTTGAGCCCAGGAGTTGGAGGTTGCTGTGAGCTGTGATGCCATAGCACTCTATCCAGGGGGACAGCTTGAGGCTCTGTCTCAAAAAAAAAAAGACTTCCTTGTTTTGGAAAAACTATTTCTCTGCCCCAGATGGGAGCTAAAGTCTAGAGTCTTCTAGAGAAACTCAAGCCTGTAATCCTAACACTTTGGAAGGCTAAGGTGGGATTGCTCAAAGCCAGAAATTCAAAACTCAGGAAGCTGTTGGTAGGTGATGGTATCCACACCCTTTGTTTAATTCTGTATAGTTAGTGTGCATTATTAACTGGAGTGCAATCTCCCCTGGAGAAGCTTGTCTCTTTCACCACGCCATGGTTAACTCATTTAAAAAAATGTGATAGGCACAGGAACGGAGAAGCATGAGTCCTATGCACTCAATTTTGATATGAGGACAGTTAATGACACGGTGACCTTGGGGGAAGGAAGAGCAGAGAAAGAGAAAGAGGGAGGGGGTGGGGTCTTGGTGTGTGACACATCTTTTGGGGGCAAGACACAGGTGTAAGAGGGACTTTACCTAACAAATGCAATCAGTGTAACCTGGTTTCTTGTAGCCTCAATGAATCCCCAGCAATAAAAAAAAAAAATGTGATAGGTCAGAGTACATAATTAGATTACTTTAGGACTATTGAACTCATTGCACATTTTGCAGACAATGATGCTGTAGCCAGGGAGAGATTTTAAAAAGCTATGAGACATAACTGTTCTATTTGTTTTGAAAGATGAACCTGCTTTATTCAACTTAGTTTACTGCAGCCTCCAACGTGCTATCAACCCTTTTGAAATTTGGGCTTATTTAGTTCAAGACCAGCTTGAGCAAGAGCAAGACACCATCTCTACTAAAAATAGAAAAAACTAGCCAGGCATTGTGGCAAGTGCCTGTAATCCCAGCTACTCGGGAGGCTGAGGGTTGCTTGAGCCCAAGTCTGAGATATGAGCTATCATGCCACAGCACTCTCCTCAGGGCAACAGAGAGAGGCTGTCTCCAAAAAAAAAAAAAAAGAAAGAAAAGAAATTTGGACTTATTGAAAAAAATAGGTCAGGTATAGTAATCTTTAGTACTTTGGAGGTTGAAGAGGGAGGATTGCTTGAGGCAGGTGTTCAAAACCAGCCTGGGTAACATAGCTAGACCCCTCTCTCTACAAATATAGAAAAATTATATAGCTGGGCATGGTGGTGGATGTGTGTAGTCCCAGTTCCTTAGGAGACTGAGGCAAGAGGATTGCTCATGCCCAGCAGTTTGAGGTTGCTGTGAACTGTGATTATGCCACCGTACTATACCCTGGGCAAAAGAGTAAGTCCTAGTCTCAAATAATAAAATAAAAATTAAAATAAAAATAAAAGAAGCCTTGTAAGTGGTGTCTCCATTTAGCTATTCAAAGTTCAACTTGATGACAAGAAAGAACATCAACTGCGTTTTCATGTTTGTTTTAAAAAATGTATTAAGTGGCTGGGCACCTGTGGCTCAAGCGACTAAGGTGCCAGCCACATACACCTGAGCTGGCAGGTTCAAATCAAGCCTGGGCCGCCAAACAACAATGATGGCTGCAACCAAAAAATAGCCGGGCGTTGCGGCGGGCGCCTGTAGTCCCAAGTAGTTGGGAGGCAGAGGCAGGAGACTCGCTCGAGCCCAGGAGTTGGAGGTTGCTGTGAGCTATGATGCCATAGCACTCTACCCAGGGCGACAGCTTGAGGCTCTGTCTCAAAAAAAAAAAAAAAGTATTAAGTTATCCTTTCTCAAAAGGTCTTTGTTTGGTATCTTCATGTCAGAAACAGTTAAGAGAATAAATCCTTACCACAAGAGGGAGCTGGACCATGAAGAAATTAATGAGTTGTTTTGAAAATAGAAATAAATAGAAATAAAAACTGGGAAAGTGCAGGTGATTTATAGTAAGACCATCAGTATTCACATGGTGACAGTTATTTTTACTAAGTGATTACTTCAGTCTTAGTTTCTCAGACCAAAAATCGTGATGCTCATCCTGATTCCTTACTGCCTAGCGTATGAAGCATGTCCTTTTATCCCGATGGTTTGACATCTAGGGCCTTGCTGACTCCGGTTGGACTGCCCCCCCCCCACCTCCCAGGGCTAGCTATTATAATTCCTAGAGATAGTGGAGGACTGGTGCCTTTCATGTGTAAGCCACCCAGTCCAGAGTCTGCTCTTGCCACACCTCCTTTACTGGCCTCTTGTGCTCTATGTCACCGTCACCCCAGGGCCAGATACCAGCTGCTTAAAGACGGCCTGCCCCCACTCCCCAGGGCCCTTTGAAACTACTCAGGCTACACCACAATAAAAGCTCTTGCTTCTGCCTTACTCCTTCTGTCCCCATTGACCCCACGGCTTCTCCAAGTGAGCCCCATAATATGGCCTGCCCCCTCCTCTTGGACACTGTGCAAAACAAACTCTTTCTTTACGGGCACTCATCTCCTGATCTGTTGGCCTCACCAGACATGAGTAATAATAAAAACCTCCCCTCTGAAATGTCTAACCATGTCTCAGCATGGTCTATCACTGGCCTTATGATAAGTCCAATTCAACCACTTCTTATCACCACTGCCCCCTCTGTCCCACCCACCACCATATTTCATCGGGTACCTCTGCTTGTGCCTGAGCCCCCACTCCCACTCCTATCCGTGCTCAATGTGAGCGACAGCCAGAGTGACCCCACTACATTCCTAAGGAAGTTCTTGTCACTCTTCTGTTCAGATCTCACTCATTAAAGGCCTAATAACAATTTAAATTTCAAAAGCATTTTTGGGAACTGCAGTAAACTTAGTTGAGCAAAGCTGGTTTGTTCTTAAAAATAAACAAAAGTATTTTTACTTCACTGGTTGGCTTCCCATCGCCCTCTGAGCTAAAAAGAAAAAAAGAAATGGTTCTGGAGCCCCTGTCCAACTTGACTCCCTGCTTGCCTTCCTCCCCGCAGCCCTCCAGCCTCCTGGTGGTCCCTTGCATGTTCCCACCTCAGGCCTTGGCTTCCTGCTAACCTTCCTCAGACTAAAATCCTGCCCTATGATTTGTTCTCCTCTTAGGAAGTGAGGCCTTCCCTGACCTTCCAGAAAGAAGTAGCACCCCTCTTCCCACACTCCTTGCCCCCCTAGTTTGTGCCATACCACTTACCCTGTGGCACACAGTCAGTTACTTGCCTGGTTATTGCCAGTTCCTCCCACTAAAGTATAAGCTCTGCAAGGGGAGAGTCTTCATTCACTGCTGATCTTTTAATGGCCTAGCAGAGTGACTGCTCTGTGCCGAAGTTTAAGAAATATGTGTTGAGTGGATGAAAAAACTGAGAACGTGGTTTTTAAAAAAATGGTAATCTAGCTCAGTCATTGCCCCATCTGATACTCAGAGACAGCTTTGTGTGCATCCAGGAAGATGCTTGCAGTACCCCAGATGCCTGTCACCTACAGGTGAGCCCCCCAGAGGCTTCACTCATCAGACAGCCAAGAACACCCCGTATGTGGCTTGGTGTGGCCTGGAGATCAGTGTTTATCCCCACAGGGCAAGGAAGGGGGACCCGTGAGGGTAGGTCCTCAAGAGGCAGGTCAGGCTTCCTGGGGGCTGCTCAGAAGGAGGACACTCGAGCTATCCCCAGAAAGGGGGCATCCCAGAGCAGATGGGACAAAGTTAGTGAGCTTACTCCATGGCTCAAACACTTATCCCTCCCCTTATTGCTATTGGCTTAATTTTACAAATAAGGAAACTGAGGCCCAAAGAAGCTCTGTTGCGCAGTTAGAAAATGCAAAGTTGGGATTTCAACCTAAAACCACTTAGTCCTTTAAATCCCCAAGCAGCCCATGCAGCGGCTTTTATCCCATTTGCTGGAGTGCTGTCTAAAGCCCAGTGTCACATAGACGGTGTGGCAAAGCTGCATGACACCAGGCTGACTCCAGATCCCGAGTCCTTGCCACCACCGAGAGGCAGGAAGAGAAATCGCATTACTGAGGATGCTTCTAGTGTTGGAGGCAGGGAATGAGGCCAAGACGGGATGGAGGAGCTAGGACAGAAAGGAGGGGGAAGTTCTGGATCAGGACAGAAAAGGCTGGAAATCAAATGAGGAAGATGATGAAGAAGAGGTGAGAATGATCTTGGAACCATGAAATGCCCCGGTGCTGCTGCACCTGTGTTCTATGTCCGTGTCCTGCCGACTGTCACCACCATGCCCAGGGGAAAGGCTGAAGGAAGCTAAAGGCGATGAAGCCCAGGCAAAGGATGAAGCCCAGAGAAGCACTGCAAGGTTTTCCCGTAAACCCACTTCTCCAAAGCCAGAGCCCAAGCCTAACAAGGCTCCTGAAAAGAAAGGAGAGAAGATACCCAAAGGGAAGAAGGGGAAGGCTGACGCTGGCAAGGAGGGGAACCACCCGGCAGAAAGTGGAGGCACCAAACAGCCAGGCACAGAAAGCTGAAGGTGCTGGAGATGCCACGTCAGGTGTGTGCGTTTTTGGTAACCGTGTACTTCTGGTGACTGTACAGTTTGAGTTTTTTAAATCAAGTTAAAAAAAAAAATTTTTAGAGACAGAGTCTCACTCTGTTTCCCTGGGTACAGTGCTGTGGCATCATAGCTCATAGCAACCTTAATCTCTTAGGCTCAGGAGATCCTCCTGCCTCAGGGTCCCTAGTAGCAGGGACTACAGGTGCCTGCCACAATGCCTGGCTAGTTTTTCTATTTTTAGTGGAGACTGGGTCTTTGTTTTTCCTCAGGCTTGTCTCAAACTCCTGAGCTGAAGCAGTCCACCTGCCTGGGCCTGCTAGAGTGAGCCACTGCGCCCAGCCCTTTATAATAATGCAGAATTTTGTTTCAACTTTTTTTTAAAGCTATGTTGTTAGCACACAGACCACTTCATTGTTGTTTTGTGGGGAAGGGGCATATGCTGAACAGAATGTCTCTAGAGCTACATTGATGTGGAGAAAATACTTTCCCCTTCTAGTTCTTTTTTTTTTTGAGACAGAGCCTCAAGCTGTTGCTCTGGGTAGAGTGCTATGGCATCACAGCTCACAGTAACCTCCAACTCCTGGGCTCAAGTGAGTCTCCTGCCTCCACCTCCCAAGTAGCTGGGACTGCAGGCACCCACCACAACCCCCAGCTATTTTTGGTTGTAGTTGTCATTGTTGTTTGGTGGGCCTAGGCTGTATTTGAACCACCAGCTCAGGTGTATGTGGCTGGTGCCTTAGCTGCTTGAGCCACAGGCGCCGGGCCTCCCTTCTACTTCTGAGAGGCTTGCCCTTGGCTTTCAGGAGGAGGGATTCCCTGACGCTGACACATAGCCACCTTGGCACAAGAGCTTGGTGTTATGGAAAAACTAATTTGTTTTTATACCCTATTATTCTTCTCTGCCTTCAGCACGGGCTAAGTCCTTTTTACCCAGTCACCTCTTGGGACCTGACCCCCAAGGATTTGTTACCAGTATGTCAAGGAACTTGGACTTTCCAGTGACATCACTGAGATGGCATCCCTCAAAAGAGCAGCAGTTCCATTTGTAAACTGTGGTTCTTCAGATAAATTTTGCCATTTTCATTTTGTTTCCTGAAAGGCGGGGTTGGCTTGTGAAATGTTGTTAAACAACATGCTAAATGTGAAATGTCAACCCTCACTCTAAACTTCCCCTGTTGAGAGCATCAAATCAAGACTTCATTGGGTTTTATAGTGGCTTTCTGGTTTGGGTAGACATTGAAGAAGGGAGTTTGAAAGCTGTATGCTGTTGACAATCGTCTGCCCCTGTCTTGCCTGAAATACCACGATTGTTTATGAAAAGTATCTTTAATAAATCTGGATACAGTTTGGCCTGGGGAAAGAAAAATATAGGAAGCTGGTCTGCATGTTGCATGGATCCCACCAAGGACAGCCCCTGTCAGGGAGATCAGTAGATTGGCTGGCTAAGCAGACAACCAGGGAAAGGAAGACTAACATTATTAAAGGCGACCTTGACCCATAGGGAGCATGGTTAGGAGAGTAGCCTGGAGCCAGCTACCTGGCTTCACTCCCTGTCTCTACCACTTCCTAGTTCTGCCATAGGGTTACCTAATTGCATGTTACTTAACATCACAATTCCTTGATTTTTATTTCTGAAAAATGGTGTGATAAGAATACCTTTATCCTGTGGTTACTGAAAAGATTAAATGAGTAATCTAAAATATTTAAAACTGTTGGCTTAGCGCAGCGGCTCATGCCTGTAATCCTAGCACTCTGGGAGGCTGAGGCGGGTGAATTGCTTGAGCTCAGGAATTCAAGATCAGCCTGAGCAAGAGCAATACCCTATCTATAAAAACAAACAAATAAAAGTAGCTGGGCATTGTGGTTCAGCCCGAGTTTGAGGTTGCTGTGAGCTATGATGCCATAGCACTCTACTCCAGGGCAACTAAGACTCTGTTTAAAAAAGCTCAAGCAGTTCACCTGCTGGAGCCTCCCATTGTGCTTTTTTTTTTTTTTTTTTTTAATGCAAGGTAATAGTCATTTCCTGAAATACTTTCAGGGCAGAACCTTCTTATCAAACAACCCCAAATCAGTCAGGTGAGGAGTTGAAGCTAAGTGTCTACCGCAGCATGAAGTCCTTTTGAATGGCTGCTACCTAGTTCTAGAGATGACTACTGAAATAATTTCTCGCTCTGTGAATGAGCAGGCTGAATGATTCATAACATTTAAACCCCAAAAGAGGTATGAGTAAGAATGTATGTGGGAGGCTGACTGAGATTAATATAATTTGGTCTTGATCTTTGTTACATTACCTTATTCAATAACTCTTGGGTCTACACCACTCATCCTGACCTGTGAAAGTTGCCTGTCCTTTGAGGTTGGCTTCTTAGACTTACCTCAGACTGTATTAAATTTTTAATCTCGCACTCTCTCTCCCACAAGGAAGAAGAAAATTAACAACCTAATTTGACCTGTATGTGTTAATGGGTAAAACCCTGCCTTAAGGATTCAGCATATGGACATGCCATTGTGCAAAGTGGAGAAGCTGGTCCAATACTAGTTTGGACTCATTTATCTCATTTGTTTCTGTTTCTTCCCTTCTGTGGAAGGAAGCACGATAAGATCAAGGATTGGGCAATAGACAGAGGTCAAATAAAGCTGGAGTTCTCACAGCCTGCTTCAGTCTGAGGTCAAACTGTGCCTCCTATAGCCCAGCCACACTTACTAGAGTTAACTGCTTTGGGGTCATGGGCAGAAGGCCCAGCCAATAGCGAAGTACTATTTTGACTCTTTTTGTCCTTGGCTTTTGTGCCCTGTAAATGTTGACTGTGATTCAGGCAGGTATAAGGGGTTCCTGCATCCCTCGACTCATACTAAGACGCCAAAATCTACTACACCATTTAACGAAGTTTCTTTATGTTCTTTAAGCCATGAGTTGAAATTTCTTTTCTTTCAGCCATTTTCCTTGATCATCTTATTTATGTTCAATACCCTTAACATTTATGCATTGAAGCAGATACTCTCTGTTGGTGTGGCAAATCATTCTGGTTCCATGTGTGGATGGGAATCACATCAATTATACAGCAAGCTCTGAAGCTTTCTACACTCCCCCTCAGCTCTTACTATAATGCTCTGGAAATAGTAAATGGCTAATAATATTTTTAAACCACTTACAATGTAAAGTTCACTTAGTAATTTAAATCTACAGGTAGACATGTTGGAAGAAAAACACAACTGCTTTATGACCAAAGGAAGACGATGAAAGATGATTGTATATTTTGTTTAATACTTGCATTGTTTCTATAGCACAATTATAGCAATCTTTAAATTTACTTTTCATTACAAATATTTGTCAAGTTTTGTTTCAGAAACATTTTTCCTACTCTCTTGCACATGCACCCAGACACACTACAAAAAACTCATTCATCACACAGCAAGGGCAAACATTGTTCATGTAAACATCTTTCATTAATTTCCCATAATTTAAAAAAAATCATAGAATTATAGATATTGAATAAGGCTCATAGATTTAGTTCAAATTCCACAAAAGACCAAAGATGCTCTTTAACTGTGATGGGGTTAACTTTTGGTTGCGATAAATGCCGAAAGCACACCCATGACTTCTACTCCTTAAACACACCTCACAACCTAATAAATGCATTTCAGGATAAAAAGAGAACATAGAAAACCTAGGAGGAACAAGTTTTGGAGTAGGGAGCTCAAACTCATGGACATAACTTTCTTAATGTGGTAGGTAAGCAGGCATCATGGAATCCCTGTACTGTCCCAATACGTAAATCAAGATTCATTATAGTAACCCAAAATGTAACCAAGTAGATATGTTAAGGTACATTAGCATGTGTGTTCATATTGCTGCTATACACAGTGAAAATTTGTCATAATATTTATCATTTCATTATATCTAGGACCAAAGTGGAAAAAAAAACCCCACTCAAGTTGAATATCATCATAGAGGAGTTTTTGCTTTTGTTTCTTCAGTAACGTAAGGGTCAGCAGAGTTTGGAGGTATGTCCTAGAGATGTGATTGGTTTTGTTATTAAAACGATTTCTAACAACTGTGTGTAAAGTCGCAGACAGAGGAAGCAAGGATTTCCGTTATCTGAGGACGTCTCTCTCTCTGGTCGGAAGTTGGGTGCGTAGGTGCATAGTCTTCCAGAGCTGAGACAGGAAATGTTCTGTGCTGAGAAATGGGCCCCTTGCCAGCTGCCTCCTTCTCCTTCCTCTGTGGGAGGTGGAGGTGAGAAGGCAAGATTGCTGGCAAAACCGTGAAGTCCCACCCTGGGGTCTGAACCCCAACTCCACTGAGGGCAGCCTCCCTGACGTGTGTGTGACTAGGCAGTAAGGGTGGCGGTTGGTGGCGGCCAGGAGACCCAGGTCTGAGGTTCCCCTGGCCAAGTCTGGCTTCTGATTCTGCTGCCCTGCAAAGAAATTGTGCTCCAGATAACTGCACCGGTGTCTCTAATGCCTCTGATTCACTCTCAGGCCCCTGGAAGGCCTGTAGTGATATCACTAAAAGGTGAACACACCTCCATTAGCACCTAACTTACCACCAGGAAGCGGCTGAGGCACTGGGGAAGCCTACGAGCTCTCTCCACATCGGATGCAACAACGCCAAGGCAGTTGCTGTGAGTCGGAGTTATCTGTAGGCTTTTGATTTTTAAAAATCAAAAATCAAAATTGATCTGCATTACATCTCAATTAGACTCAGATAATTCTCACCAAAATTTTTGTAATGTGTTTAAATAGCACTGGAATAATTCAACTTCATTTAAATATATTCATTCTACCATGAAAATATTTCATACAAACATCTATTTACATACAAACACATTAAAATTTGTGAAAAGGATTTCCACCCCTGTGGTTGTATGGCTTGAAATAGTTTCATTGCTTTGAATATGTATGCACACATTTGGCAAAAGAAAACCATTAAAATTTAGTATTTAAAACAAAAAATGATACCGAGGCTCCAAATTTCTGAAGGGAAAGATCAAAGAAAAAAACAACCTGTCAAGGTACCTCAAGTGGATGTAAATTTAATATATTTTGTGAACCTTTGATCTGTGGCAAATAACATTATAACTGTCAGTCTTGCAACATCATTTTGCTTGTTTTTCTAAAATAAAAGATGTCTGGATCCTAAATCACTACTTTTAAAGACAGAAACTTGAGGCAAATGTTTTAAACCAAAGCAAAAACAGAAAACTATACTTCTACCTTCCTGGAAGATTTTAAATGCACTTTGCAGTGAGTGACTTAAATTTTTATATGTTAAAGGAAATTTACTAAAAGTGCCACATACTGTCTCACTGAGAAGACAACCCTTTAATTCACTGTTCCCAATTGATGCAGTTTTAATAGTGACAATTAAATGTTAGAAATGGTTACATTTGGACTCTTTGGCCTCTCTGGGTTGTTGGTGACAAGGAAAGAGTTTTTCAAGTTTGAAGAACCCCCAGAGGTGAATAGGTATCACTACAGCCCCAAACACTTTTCAAAAGAGGTCTTGAAAAACTCATTTCCTTCTTTGTTTCTCAGGTAGACCAGGGATGCAGCGGGTTAAAAATAAGAATAGGCACTACAAGACTCCCGTCCTCCTCATCTGTGCTTCTAAATCTCATCATTCCTTTGTGTCAGAAATTCAATCCTTACAGTTGTTTCCATCAGTCATCCCAATGTCCATTTAGGGACATGCTCCTACAGATTAGTTCCTATTCCTAACTCTAACACGAGATAATATTTCATCATAGAAAAGGTGCTAGGGAAAGATCTAGACATGCAAGCGTTGGACTGAGACAGCTCTGAGCGAATCCCCGAGACCACAGGGCCAGGCACACACTGGCCCCCACCGGTTTTAGGGAGAGCACGAGGTTATTTCTTTATTCCCCCCTTCACATGGAATCTTCCACAATTCTGTTGCATGATGCTGATGAAGTGACCGGATGTGGTGGCTTCCTGACACACTTCCTTCCACAGAGGATGTAAAATGGAAAAATACATCCTGAGGTTTTTCCACTCATGTTTTGGTTCCAACAGGGAACAAACCCTTACTTGCTCAACAGTCAATCCTTAGGGAACCTCAACCCCGCGACTTCTTTCCCTACCTGCAGAACTCAGTGACTCTCAAGCCCCCCTCTGATTCCACCTATGACTTACATTTGGGAATGTGTGTGAATGAGAGGGGGGGCCTGGGGGACAGCAGTGGGGACAGAGCCAGAGACACAGGCAAGTGGGGAGAGGTCCACACAGGGGACGTCCTGAAAGGCACGTACAGAGGGCCAGAGAGAGACTCAACGGGGAGGCGAGTGCTCAGAACACCGAGGACTTGGAAGGAGAGAGATGGTCAGGCACACCACTAGGTTTTAAGCTCAGAGTGTTATTATTCAACATCTGATTTGAAGAACTGATTAGCTGGTTAATCATTACTTAGAACTCTCCAATTCCTTTTATCCAAAATGTTTAAAATTTACATTTGAATGGAATAATTAGAGTAGCCCCTTAGGACAGAAATTACACCCCACTGCAGCCCTGACCAGAAGGATATCACCCTTAAGGGTGCCTTCATTCAGAGCCACAGCTGCCTGGGAGGTGTAACCTGCACCATCCTCTCCTTGGCCTGCCTCTGTAACCCACCTGACTGGGGTTAATGAAAGCCATCTTTCTCCTGAAGACTCACTTGGGACATATTTAAATTAAAGCACCTATCAGAATATACAAGTCCAGAGATTTCACTCTTCCATCAGAGTTTACAGAACAGTCTCTTTCAACAGAATAGAAGCGATCCTATCCCGATGCCTTCTACTCTAAAAACACTATTCAGTTCCTTTTCGTGGAAGCCCTGACAACTTCCTCTCACGTGTGAACCATCAGCTCAAGCTTTCAAGCAGGGATCCAGCTGGATCTCCGTGAAACCACTACTGCATAGCTGCAAACCCTGCAGCCAGGCGCTCCAGGAGGCAAAGAAGGAAAGGGTGATTCTCATTTTCTGGAGGGCTAAAGCCTGTGCCCAGGGGCTGCCTGAATTGAATATTCTTGTTAGCCTTGGCTCACCACTTTTGTTGAAGTCTTCATAAAGCAAATGTGTAGCTGACAAGAAATAGCAAACATCCTCTAGCCTCCTTCCTTACCCTTCTTCTGCTCCTAGCAAGCCTCCCTGATCAGCCAGAGCTTGCTGTCTGCTACGGCTTCATGGGCTTCAGCTTTCCAGACCATAGGGACTCGGGTGACAGGAGCCACTGTTGACAGATACAGCTCAGAGCACTCACAGCTCTCCACTTCCTCCGGTCACTTCATTGAGGTGTCTAAAGATGACACAGTGGGTGATGGCTTGTGGTGCAGGTGCTTACAAAACCCAAAACTCTCAGAATTCAGTCAGAGCAATCCCAGTTACGTTACAGATCTAATTAACTAAACTAAAAAATGGGTTTTCTCCTTATTTCTGCAGTTGTGATTATACATGGCTGGCAAAATGGCTGAAATGCTATTGGATATTGCTGCTTTTAAACTATACAGGTGTTAACTCTCAGTTTGCAATGCTTTGAAGCAGATAAGTGCTTTGAAATTACAATGAAGAGTTTTAGCGTTAAGGTTTGATTTGTTCCTAATGATCAGTATGTCTGCCTTAATAGTATTAATTTAAACAAAAATGTTTTTTGAATTGTTAGAACTCAAGGTTGCTATTTGACTTCTGAATTCAATGCACTGTGCCACAAGCCAGACTGTGCTGTGTTATGTATATTTAACGTGTACCCAAGGAGAAAAAAATTACTAGCACTATTGAAGATATTGCAAAATTGCCACAGTTACTGCTTAGAAATTCTAATTTTCTTCTCTTCTTTCTTAAAGTATATATTACAGCTCTCCCATAACTTAATGCAAACAAAGTAAATTCATTTCTTCTCACATCTGAAAGCAAAGATATCTTTGTTTACATGCGAGAATAATATTCTATAATAATACCCGGCCCTAAGAGCCAGTACTTTATATTAGGACATAATAATGAAATAATGATATAGAAAGAACCAGAAAGATCTACATACTGCTACTGATGCAAAATCCATTGGGAAGTTTTCTCTTGTAAAGGATATCTAAGAGAGAGAATAGGACTGAGGGGTGAAATGACTCAAAAAGTGGGCTTCTATTCACTAGGAAAGAAATAAAGCCATTCTATTGCAAGATACAGATCAAAGGTTAAAAGGCAAATTATACTACATTTAGAGAATAAAGATATAGTAATTCTCTACCCTCAGTATAGCACATATGCAAGTGTGAGAATACACTTTGCATTGGCCGTAGGAAAAAAACATCATGGAAAAACCACTTTCTAAAAATGACTGAAAAATCCCATTTCCCTTTTTCAGTCTAATCATTTGGCATCTCTGAATGTGGTACAGATTTAGATTTGAACCACCAGAGAACATCATGCTGTCTTATGTCAAATGCTCGACAATACCTCTCAGTAGGAAGTTGTTGCAAGGCTAGCTAATTTTAAATCTGGTATGAGTAATACAGTCAAACCTAGTTAGTATGCGAGAAAGTCGTTGCTAACTCAGGGTGAGAGGATGTGATGTCACAGCACGAGCAGTCCCTGGTTGTCAGATAAACGTAGTGCATAGATCCAAGTTTCTATTCCAGGTCTCTGAACCCCAAGAGTCTGGCCGTTCACTTTTGCTGGGTGGCCTGGAAAGCCTTCAGCTCCACCTGGTACCACTCGGGGGCTTCAGGCCCACTCTTCCCTGGAGGGCTGTGGTCATAGCCGTAGGCAACGGTGAGCTCCTCGTCGGCCTCTACAGCTTGAAGGGTGCGGATGCATTTGATGGGTCCAAAACGGGGGTGGACAAACCTAAACAGCAAGATGCACACAGTCATTTCTGGGCCAGACCAGAAGGTCAGGAGCAAAGGCTGGTGAGAGGCTGACGCAGGGATCATCGCCCCCGTGTGCTCTTCCCTGGCATCGCTGGCAGCTAC
Source organism: Otolemur garnettii (assembly GCF_000181295.1). Classification (NCBI taxonomy): domain Eukaryota; kingdom Metazoa; phylum Chordata; class Mammalia; order Primates; family Galagidae; genus Otolemur; species Otolemur garnettii. The sequence continues at coordinate 391,318 of NW_003852436.1, forward strand.
TCAAAGTGCGGTCCACAGATCTGCCAGCGTCAGCATCACCTGGGAGCTTGCTAGAAGCGGAGCAACTCGGCCCCACCCCAACCTGCTGGATTGGAATCTGTATTTTAACAACACCCCCAGGCGATTCACTGGCACATTAAAGTTTATGAAACACTGATCTGTTTTTGTTTTTTATTGTTTTCGGCATACACGGGTTTGGCACTCTGTACTTACAAACCTGTAGGCATGGTCAACAACAAAAACCTGTCCTTAATGAGAAACAGATCCGGTCCCGCCTCTCAGCATTTCAGCTCATCTGGCCAGAAGCTTGATCAGATTATCTAGCTGTACCTCAGGAAGAAAGCTTTACCAGAGTGCTTTCGGAATTGTAAGAAAGAGTCCTAAGGATTTTCAAAGCAAAAAACTCTGTATTCCACCCTACACATACAGAGGAAGTATTGTTTTCCTAGCCTGCAAGTAGATGATTTCTCTCCAAGAAGGAAGGTAAGACCTTTCTGTCAACTGGCTTCTTAGTATTTCCCTGGGGCATCCTGTGAAGGAGCAGTATCTCATCTCTGCAACAGGTTTGCTCAGAACCAGAAGTGAGGTTAATGCTAGGAAGATGTTCATTTGCCATAAGTTCTCAGCCCAGATCACCTGCACAGCTCCCTGCAGAACAGGCAGAGAAACAACTAATGAACACCTTACCTAAGAGCTGCCAAAAAGGGTATGTAAAGGCCTAGTCAGAGAGAGATCAGCTTTATTTTTTATGTGCATCCTGTCAAATCAATTTCATTTACTTATAGTTACTTCTTTCTTTTGAGACAGAGTCTCACTTTGTCACCCTCTATAGAGTGCTATCACATCATAGCTCACAGCAACCTCAAACTCTTGGGCTCAAGCGATCTGTTGCCTCAGCTTCCCAAGTACCTGGGACTACAGGCGCCCACCACAGCGCCCAGCTATTTTTTAGAGATGAGGTATTGCTCTTGCTCAGGCTGATCTCAAACTCCTGAGCTCAATCTACTCGCCTTGGCCTCTCAGAGCTAAGATTACAGGCGTGAGCCAGCGCACCCGGCCATTTACGGTTACATTTTAAACAAAGGGCAGGTGAGACACCAGAAGGGAATGTTCCAGGCCCTAAGGTAGATTAGCATGTGGGGCATAATAGTAGGTGCTTGGCCGGTTCCCTCTATCAGTAGTGGAGCAATGAGTGTGTCTGTGGTTTGGGGACATCTTTTCTGTGGAATACAAGGATGCTTGTGGTCAGAAGGCTCCGGTGTACGTCTTGATTCTGCACATTACTACGGCATCTTCTTGGGAAGCCCACCTCATATCTCTGAATCATATTCCCCATCTGTAAAATTATAATACCAGTAATTCCTATCTTGCAAAGTGTTTGTGGTGACAAAATGGAGTCACATATAGTAAGCACCTTGCAGAGTGCCTGGCACAAAGTGAGGGCTCAACAAATCTTAGTTACTATGTGTGTAAGCATGCATGTGTGTGAGCAGGCGTGTGCATGTGTGTGTGAGAGAGAGAGCATGGCAATGCACAGAATTATCAGATGGTTCTCCATCACAGAGGAGATGCCTAAACCACAGACTCACAAACTCTTTATTGAAATTATAACTCTATGTTTAAATTAAAATATTTTACGAGGGGCGGTGCCTGTGGCTCAAAGGAGTAGGGTGCCGGCGCCATATGCCGGAGGTGGTGGGTTCAAACCCAGCTGCGGCCAAAAAAACCTTTTTTTTTTTCACTAAAAGAATAACACTCCCCAAATGGAACTCTGGTTAGCAACGACAAGAACCAGTCTTGTGTTATGTGGTGTTTCTGGGGCTCAAACTTCTTCTACAATCCTTTTATATTTTCATTTTCCTGCCCATTATCGTTATTTTCAGAGAGTAGATAATGAACAGACTGCAAAGAAAGAATTCAATTTTAGGTGTTGATTTTCCTTTTCTTTTTTTCTTTTTGGGACAGGACCTTGCTCTGTTGCCCAGGCTGGAGTGTTGGGGCATCAGTGCAGCCTCAACTTCTAGGCTCAAGTGATCCTCACCTCTTGGAATCTGAGCTCAAGTAATTCTCCTGCCTCAGCTTCCCAACATGCTGGGATGACAGGTGTGTGCCACCCTGCCCAGGCAGGTGTTGATTCTTAAAGCTAACATTAAGATACAGTGGTTAACAGCACTTAACCACAATGCCTATGAGACCTGGGTTTCCTCCTCTGTAACCTGGGATGGAGACACAGTGGCCCCACTGGGTTACTGGGGAGACTGAGTGAGATAATAGATGAGCGCTCAGTAAACATCAGCTGCATGGTCAGCAGTCAGACCAGGCCTCTGCGCCAACCAGCTTGGCTCCTGTCTGCATGTTGCCAGTACTTAGAGCTGGGAAAGCAGTTCTTGTCTATTTGTCCATTTGGCATTTTGTACCAGACTGCGCTTAAAACAGTTTACAGATGTGTAGTTTTGTGTTAAAGCATATATAACAATACCAATTATTTTAGAAACAAATAAATGCCATGAATTGGTATCTGAATTTCATATTTGGTTGTTATTCAAGCAGTCTTCCCATGACCTCAAATTACTAAGATTTAGTCACAGTGAGCTTAAGAACAAACAAACAAACAAACAAAGCTTAATGAAAACCTGCAAAGTGCATGGCCTTGATTTAGCCCAAATGGAACCTTCTCTTGTCTCCTGTGCCTTTTCTCTTTTTTTTTTTTTTTTTTTTTTTTAAATTTGGGATTAGCATGAGGATACAAATGATTAGGTCACAAAGTTTGCACCTGTTAGTTGAAGTCCCTTCTGTAGCTGTGTCCCTCACCCAGGAGGTGTGCCATATGCCCTTACATGGTGCCCATTAGATGAGAACCCACCATTTCTTCCTATTGATGAGAAAAATCATGTCCTTGCAATGAAATGAAAGAACTGGCTTGTTTTAAAGGAATAGTTTAAATAGCATTTACGTATGTTCTTTACCACTACTTTAAAGGATTGTTGTTAAGCTGTGTGCAGCTTGAAATGATGATCTGGCCTCATCATACTGGCCATGCCAGCCTTGGAGTTAATAGTGGTGTCAGTTGTATTTCACATGACACATGTCCTTTTGAATTTCCACCCTCCCTTTAAATAGAACTTGTAGCTTCAGTGCCGGTTACTGGCTGCCAAGGAGAGCAAGTCACTGCCAGGAGTTTTCAAGACATGTCATGGATGCAGGATGGGACATTCTTGAGGAACCTCCAAATCCTGGTGGTTTTCCTACAGATTAGATCCACAGGATCTGATCCTGCTTATGCTAATGACCTAGACAACTGAGGGACTGCAGGCTGTGACAGAGCAGAAAAGGTTGCACACAGCTCACTAGTTCCCAAGAAGAACTGGCATTCTCAACCTAAGTTAAGGAGAGCAATGATGATGGTGCAAAGAATCCCAACTGTATCTTTTTAGAGTCTAAAGATGCGTGGCTTTGGGGACAGAACATTCAGGGGCACATGAAAAAACAGTAAAAATTACTGTTTTAATTTACAGTAATTAAAGCAGTAAATTATTTGTAGGCTCCCATGTAGAAGGAGATTGACATGATACACAATAAAAAAAGGGAGAAAATTAAGGTCAAGGGCTGGATGATACAGGGAAACCCATTTGGGCTTGATATCAAACCATTTCTAGTCCTCAGACCCCAAAGCTGATTTCAAATGTCTGTTTCATTTGTCCAGGCAGCTGCCTTTATGGATAATAGTAAGCTTCCTACCCATGAAGGTTTCCAAGAAGAGGCTCAATGAGCAGAAGGAAAGCTCAAACCCTAAGAGGGAGTAGGTTTGATTTTTGAAAAAATAACAGCTTTGTTAAGATATAACTCACACACTATAAAATTTATCCTTTCAAAGTAGGCAATTCGGTGTTTTTTAAAATATATTCACAAAGTTGTGAAATCATCAACATTATCTAATTTCAGAACACCTAGTTTAGAACATTTTGATCACCCGGGAATGAAACCCCATACTCATTAGCAGACATCCTTATGCCCCCACCCCCAGGCCTATGTAACCACCGATCTACTTTCTGTCTGTACAGATTTCCTATTTGGGGGACATTTCATATAAATGGAATCATGCAATATGTTGTCTTTGGAGACTGAATTCCTTCACTTAGCATAATGCATGTTTTTAATTCTCATCCTTGGTGTGCCACACATCAGTGCTCCATTCCTTTTTGTCACCAAATAACAAGGAAGTTACAGGTCTCCCAGAACACTGAGACCTCAGGCCCTGGGCTTAGGCTTTTATTGATCTTCCTCCTTCCTTCACATCATGAAAGGGTTATCTAATCTTCTCCATTGTGCAGAGTCATTTCGCTTTTGACTATTATTTCAAATAACACCATCCTTAATTTTTCAGAATGAGAAAAAAAAATAATAATAAAGTACCCCTAGGTATACTATTTCCAAAGCATTTCTATTCTTGGAGGTACTTTTCCATTTCTTAGATTGTCAAGACTAAGGAGTGGGGCTGTTTAGATTTTGAATTTCATAACCTTGGGAACAGTAGCAGAGGACACTTGGTTATCTGGAGGGAGCAGCCTTTACCCAAGGCAGGATAACACCTTTTACGTGACCTCCTCAGTCCTTGAGGGACAGATCCACAGGTTGGGATAATACTTACATATCATAGATGCAGTTTGGAGTGAAGGAGTGATTCGCCTTGTGTCCCAAGGAGGCACAGTACTTGGATACGTGGTTATAGGGCTCAGGCACATCAATGACCGTTTCTTCATCGAGGGAGAGGGTGTTCCCATTAAGGGACCAGTCCCTGCTGTCAACCTATAGAAAATAAGAAAAGGAGCATTAGAGAGGGCGTTTCTCCCCAAAGTGCAAAGAACGTCAGAGATATCAACTCATTTATCCTTAAGCTTCATGGTTTGGATGCTAGGAACATGGAAAAAACCCAAGGCATCTTCCTGAGGGTACAAATGACATTTGTGAGCCACACCAATCAGCTTAACTTACTATTTATTGGTTTTTCTGTATTTTATATAAAAATAGATTTAAAGGTCCTTATACACATACACAAAATATAACTAGATAATCTGAATTGAAAGCAGATGAAGGCCAGGTGTCCTGGCTCACGCTCTAATCCTAGCACTTTGAGAGGCCAAGGTGGGAGGATTGCTTGAGGATAGTAATTCAAGACCAGCCTGCACAAAAAACAGAAAAGTTAGCCAGGCATGGAGGCATGCACCCATAGTCCCAGCTACTTGGGAAACTGAGGCAGGAGGATCCTTGAACCTAGGAGTTTAAGGCTGCAGTGAACTATGAGGCTCATGCCTCAGTGGTCCCCAATCTTGTTGGCACTGGAGGCCAGTTTCATAGAAGACAATTTTTCCATGGATGTGGGGCAGCGGGGGTGGGGATGGGGGAAGTAAGGTAGGGAGCATGGAGAATGGGACAGGAGGCAGAGTTCGGGCGGTGAGGCAAGCAGTAGGAGCAGAGGGGCTGTAAATACAGCCGAAGCTTTGCCTGCTCCCTGGCCGCTCACCTCCTACTGTAACAGGCCCTGACCAGAACCTTTTTGGCACCAGGGACTGGTTTCACGGAAGACCATTTTTTCACAGATGGAGCAGAAGGGGAAGGTAGGACAGGAGGTGGAGCTCAGGTGGCAGTGCTGTGTAGCTCAACTAACAGGTATAGACCAGTATTGGTCTGCAGCCTGGGGACCAACCCTTTTTTTCCTTTCACTGGGGGTTGGGAACAGCAGCTCTAGCCCAGGTGATGGAGTGAGATCCTGTCTCAAAAAAAGAAAAAAGAAAAGAAAAGAAAAGAAAAGCAGATGAATATGAGGCATTTAAAGAAAAATGAAGTAAGAACATAAGATGGAATCAGAAATATGAGAGATGCAAAAATGCACTCCTGCAAACCCTACATCTTTGCTGGAGGTGGGCAGTCGATGTTATCAGCAGGCAGCCAAAGGTCACCAGTGTGCTTTCTCCCCCACAGCAGGATTCACTCACTACTGTGCAACCATCAGGATCCCCTCTCCAAACCACTGCCGCTGCCACACCCCAGGGTGTAGTGACGCCAGCAGACCAGCCTTTTGGAGCCAAAAGGATCACATTTTCGTATAAAACCGTTGCCTCTCAAAGATATCCCAGTTTTCCCACTGCTAAATTATATTTGTGTTTTCACTTGTATGTGATATTCACTCAACATATATTTACTGAGTGTCTACTAGCTGCCAGGTACTATTGTACAGGGGATACAGCAGTAATCAAAAGTGAAAAGACCCTCATGGATCCTAATATTCCAGGATCTGTCATGTAATACTGATATATGGCACTTGGTACCATTTGCACTGTGCTGCCATTAGTTGTGTGTCTTTCTTATCTTCCCAACAGAATGTAAACTTAACGAGGACAAAGAGCATGTCTCATTCATTTATGCAATATAGTGCAGTGAATTTCAGAGTCAGACTGCTATTTACTGTATTTGTGACCTTGGGAAAGTTGCTTAACCTCTCTAGGCTTAGGTTTCCTTATTTGTAAGATGTTTGAGTAAGTAAATAATACATCAATATCCTGAAGGTGCCAGACATGGTAGCTTGTGCCTATAATCCCAGCTGTTTGGGAGGCTGAGGTGGGAGGCTCTCTTGAGCTCAGGAGTTCCAGACCAGACTGGGAGATATAGCAAGACCTTATTTCAAATAAACAAACACAAATTTATTAGAATTTTGAAGTCATTTTCATTTGCCGAATTTCTTGGCCTTTTTCAATGGCTATTAGAGGTCTGGCCACTGCAGGGGGACAAGGTCTGCCAGACCACAGCTCAGTCAGAATATGTTACCACCCGCTGCCTATGTGACCGCTTTGAATGTGTAATAACTTTACTATATCATGGCATTTCCCCCTTATTGTTCTGCAGGAAAAAGTGAAAAACTGAAAGTGAAACATGAATGTGGGGCATCCACTATAAGTGTTAAGTCCCATACACTTCACAGAAGTAAGATGAGGATGGAGCTCACTAGCTATTCCAAAAACATCAAACCTTTGCCGTTAAGAAGACATTTAGGTATGTTAATTGTGAAGTAAAGAAACAAAAACAAGAAACATATATGAAGTCTTTAGAAATATATATCTCAAAGATCATCTTGAAGGAAGGTGGTGATTCAACTCTTTAACTTTTTAATTTTTTCTGGCAATAGAACCTTTCCTGACAGGCTAATGTATGGCTTTCACACAAACAGGTGTAGGGGCACTTCCTTTTAGAAACTTACCCGTGGTCATAAATTAATTACTCACATAGTCCTAATGGATCTCAATTTGAATACTGAATGGATCTCACATTGAATCTGAATGGATCTCACATTGAATATTGTCTAGTGCATGACTTGGTGTCTGTAGCTCAGAGGCTAGGGCACCAGCCACATACACCAGAGCTGGCAGGTTCAAATCCAGCCCGGGCCTGCCAAACAACAGTGAAATCTACAAGCAAAACATAGCCAGGCGTTGTAGCTGGCGTCTGTAGTCTGGGAGGCTGAGGCAAGAGAATCGCTTATGCCCAAGAGTTGGAGGTTGCTATGAACTGTGATGCCACAGCACTCTACCCAGGATGACATAGTGAGACTCTGTCTCAAAAAAAATTGTCTAGTGCAGCGGTTCTCAACCTGTGGGTCACAACCCCTTTGTAACAATGAAAATACATCGTGGCCTTAGGAAGGTTGAGAATCACTGGTCTAGTGCAAAGCAATTACTTTGACTATATTGATGATACCACCCTATTTCTTTTTTTAAACAAAAAAGATAATCTGTTCCTTTACATTTCTAGTGAATACTAAAGTGTAGGGACTTTGTTTGAATTTTTTTTTTTTTTTTTGAGACATAGTTTTATTTTGTTGCCCAGGCTAGTGTGCCGTGGTGTTAGCCTAGCTCTCAGTGACCTCAAATTCCTGGGTTGAAGTGATCGTCCTGACAGCCTCCTGAGTAGCTGGGACTACAAGTGCCTACTACTATAATATCTGGCTACTTTTTTCTAATTTTAATAGAGATGGGGTATCGCCCTTGGTCAGGCTGGTCTTAAAATCCTGCGCTCAAGGGATCCTCATGTCTCAGCCTCCCAGAGTACTAGAATTACAGGTGTGAGCCATTGTGCCCCGCCAGCAGGGACTTTGAAATAAAACCCGTTTTTTTCTTTCTTTTTTGAGACAGAGTTGCACTTAGTTGCACTGGGTAGAGTGCAATGGTGTCTCAGCTCACAGCAACCTCCAAGTCTTGGGCTTAAGCGATTCTTTTGCCTCAGCCTCCCAAGTATCTGGGACTACAGGCGCCTGCCACAATGCCTGGCTTTTTTTATTTTTTTGTTATAGTTGTCATTGCTGTTTTTTTAGCTGGCTTGGGCTGGGCTCAAACCCGCCACCCTCGGTATTTAGGGCTGAAGCCCTACCCACTGACCCACAGGCATCACTGGAAACAACCCTTTTAACCAATCAAGTTGGTGTCCCATGTCTATACTACTCACCTCCTGGTGTGTAATTCGGACTCCATTATAAAAAGACATAACAGTATTAGGTCCCACTGCTACTTTTGAAAACAGTCCTTCTCCAGCACTGGAAATGAGAGATTCGGCAACATAAACCCTAATAGAAAAAAAGAGTCAAATAATGACCTTTTAGGTTTGATATGTCTCTCCTTATAGCAGCCACCAAAATATCATTATGGCTAATGAATCCAAAGTGTCAGTTCATAATAATCCTACAAAGAACAAAGGGAAGAAGAAAAAGTTAAACTAAGATATTTTGTCATTGGAAATTGAAGAAATGGTAGTTATGTCTCTTTAAGAGTATGTTTAAAATTTGCTTTCTAATAAAGGGATTATGTTATATATTCATAAAGCTACTCAGTGCTTGATATAAGTTGTTTTCTTGGGAGAATTTTATGTTTTTAGTTAACAATTTTCACTGTCTTAATGGACAAATAAAACATTTTCCAAAGTTAATTAAAGCTATAGCTAAGTTTGTCAATACCAGATAGGAGGGGAAAACTTTAAGTCCCAGCATGGATCTTTTTCATGAAAGAGTGACAAGTACTCAGATATATCCAACAAGCACTTCTTAACAAAAAAGTTTATTACAAGGGTCAGCTACCTATGGCCTGAGGTTCAAATCTGTTATTGCTCTTTTTTGTAAATAAAGTTTTATTGGCACACAGCCACACCTATTTATTTAGCACCATCTTTGACACTTTTGTGCTACAAAGGCAGAGTTGAGTGGTTGTCATGGAGATCATATGGCCCACAAAGCCTAAAATATTTACTACTTGGCTCTTTACAGAAAAAGTCTTCCAAATACTTGCTCATAAGAAGAAAAAACAGCACTAGTGATTATATGAACTGGATTTAATAGTCAGAACGTGTCCCATCAACAACTATTTCAGTTCCTCAGACACTGTGATGGAATGATCCTGCAGGAACTATCTGCTGTAATTTTTATTACATGAATCTTATGCTTACTTATGGATGGGAAGACTGAATTATTGCTTCCCACTCTTTACTCCCTCCATATGATAGAATTATTCATTTTGCCACTTTGCCATGTAGCCTTGAAGTACCTCCCTCAGAATTGGTAGAGGGTTCATGTCTGCCCTACAGACTTTGTGCTTGGCCCTGTGATCTGCTTTGCTGGTAGAACTTGGGCAGAAGTGACTGCGTGCAGGGTCTCAGGGGCTAAGAGGCGGGGCAAGTTTCTGCTGGCTTGCTCCATGTGCCCCAGGGGGCTATTCTCCTGTAGCTAGAGTCTTGGAAAGAAGACAAGCCAAAAAGACCTGAATCCAACTCAATACCTAGAGTTCAGCCTACACTAGTTGATTCTGGTCAAAAGCAGCTGACTCTTAGTCAACCTATAGAACCATAAGTGTAAAATAAAATGTTTGCTTTTGTAAATGGTGGATCAGTTTCAGGATATTGTTATGCGGCATGATCATAATCATAATAGTAGAATAATAATAACAGAAATACACACAGTTATGGTATCTTTGTGTTTGGGGGCTAATGAAGAGACCAAACTCTCCCCTTTGTAACTGGACTAGAACCTCATGTCAGAAAGAGGCCATTCATTCACTGTGACACTGTGGTGTCAGCTTTGTCGGTTAAATGGGGAAGAGGCCTATTTCTCAGAAGGAAACCAAAAGTGAATGAGAGGCAAGCCATGCTTAGAGTGATGCAAAGAGGAAAACCACTTTCAGATAGTACCCTTACTCAGAAACATCTGTTGCCGGGGAAGAAGGAAAATCCCAGCGAGGGCACCAGAGAAAGCCACCCCAGGAACTGAGAGCTGGCATCTAACCATTCTTTTTTGTCCCCCCATCCCCTAATACCTGCATGCAAGCAGGGCAAATCTTAAAGATAAGATACGAAATGGAACAGAACGTGACCCTCCCACTGGGAGTGGGCCTATAGAATCAGAAACTTGTCATTTGTAAGTTGGAATGTCTTTGTGCCTCTTACAGGTTGCTTCTCTCTTGTCCTCTCTCAGTGAGGAAAGAAACTGTCTTATGTTCCAGAACCCCTCAGCTGGGCTAATTAGAAAAGGAGGCGTCCTGTGTGCGTAGGCTAGAGCTTTAGAGTGTGAAATACTCCCTTAGAGGGACAGCATGTGACTGCATCACAAACCCTAATAAAGGGGACGCTTGGGCAGGGCAGAGCTGGCTGCCTGGACCAACGGCTCTCTCTACCTAGAGGTTTCATTCCAGGACAGAAACACAGGTAGTCCTTCATGGGTGGAGAAACTCTCTTACAAAAACAGATTCTATATGAGAATAAAAACATACTTCCTCAGAATGTAGAAGCATTTATCTGGAGGTTTTTGCAAAGGAAAAGGACACTTTAATGAGAAGCTTGGTCAGAACAGAAACCCAGCCTGGGCACAGAGCCACCGAGGCGCATTAGTCCCCACCATTAGGGTTATTTAACCTCCCATAAAAAGCACAGAAGGAAAAATTACCTTTCTGATTCGTAAGGATCTGGAAGAAGAGCATCAGTAGAAATGCAAGATGAAGTTGACTTATCAAAATGGTATACTGAGTCTAAAAAGCAAACAAAAATATCAGTAGAGCTACAGAGTCAGAGAAGAATATTTCAAACATTTTTCTCTAGATGTGAAGTACATGTAAGTTAAAAAAAGAAAAGAAAAGAAAACATTTCTCCCTACCTATGGGACAAGGAAGAGTTAAATAAACATGTTATTCAAGTTATACCAAATAGAATGAAATTCTTCACTTTAAATGGATAGTTCTTAGACTTACTCTGCATTTTTATTTTTAGGTCTTAATGAACAGCCTTCAGATACATCTCTTAAAATTCCTATTTGCTCTTGAATTTTCTTTATTTAAATGATTTAAAAGATGCCCAGGAACTTAAAATTTGTAACCAAGAAAATGCTCTGTCACAAAATACTGAGATCTCTCTGGTTTTAAATTTTTCTTGTGTATATCAGATACAGCCTATAGAATTCAACAACGGAGCTCTGGCAGTGGTCCCCTTCACTAAGCATAAACATTCTGCTTCACCAGAATTAGGGAGAACAGCCTGATTTTGATAAAGCAGTAACAGGATCATCTTATTTCTACTAGGGTGGTTCAGAAGCCAATTAATAATTTATTCCAGGAACTAAGATACACAATAGTTCCAGAATTAACGTTAGTTCTCTGCAAAGGATTAGCCTTAGAGAGTCCTCACTGGGCACAATGAAGGATGTAAGATGCTCTGAAGGCTAATACGTAAAGAAACAAGAATTGGAACTGGAAGGCTTATTCCTGCAAAGTAAATGATCTTATGCACAAAGCTATAACTAATAATCCCATTAAACATTTCCTTAGTGGTCACCAATGGTTACCAATGGTTCTGTTTATTGTTGTTTTGTTTGTTTTTGTTTGGTACATCTAAAACTTGAATTAATGCCTCAAATGAAAAGTCAGAAAATAATCCAACTCAGAAACAGGTTATTTGAGTATTTCAAAGAGAATCTAATTCAGGGATTTGGTTATACTGGGGATAGAAGAGCCGACATGCCAAATGGAGCCGTGAGAAGCCTAAAATCTGGCAAGAGTGGAAAGCTGCCACCCTAAGCCAGAGGGATAGGAGAAGGGGTGCTCCTGAAGCTGCCACCCTAAGCCAGAGGGATAGGAGAAGGGGTGCTCCTGGAGCAGAGCTGGGGTAGCTGGAACTAAGGTTGGTCTTCCTGATGGGAGATGGAATCAGGAGGTGATAGGGCCATTGCTGGGGGCGCTGCTGGACACAGATGCGGCTTGTTCCTGCTTCTTTCCCCCAACTCCACTCTGTCCTGGCCAGTGGCCTCCCTTTGGCCAAAACCAGACAGAAGTCAGCCACAAAGGAGCCTGGGAAATGCAGCCTGCAAAGGGGAGAAGCCCTCTGCAATAAATGCAGGCAGAGAAAGAAGGAGGAATGGATTGGATCTGAGAACGAAGTGGTACCAGGTCACTGCATAATCTGTGAAAAGAATTTAGTTTAAAAAACACTTAAAAAAAAGAAAAACACCCTCGTGTGAAATACATGTTTTATTGCCTGGAAATTCTCCTATGAACTGCCATCTCGTTCCTTAGACTAAAATTTTTATCACAAGTGTACTGAATGCCAACTCCACTCATGGTAGGGACTGTGCGGATACCAGTAGGATTAGCATCTGCTCCTGCTTTGAGAAGAGAATGCTGCCTTTCCTAATGTCTGCTGTCCCTTCCTCTACTCCCTTAGACGCGCCCAGGCTCAGGGCAAACAGAGTATGTCCTTTACTTAGCCTCCTGAGCAAAGGAGTTTACACTAAACCCTTTGGCTAGAATTCATTCATTCACAACGAACACTAATTATAAAAGGTGAACTAGCCTTAAAGAGAAGTAGCAATTAGCAGGGGGAAAGGACCTTCCGCGTGCAGGGTGAACAGAAGAAAGAAATTCCAGCCAGAAGCAGAAATGCAAAACCCAGCAGAAAGTAAGCGGAGAACTGCGGGCAGCCTGCGGTTACAACAGTATGCAGAGAAAGAATTGGTGGGAGAAGCATTTTATGTGAGACATGTGCATTATGTATCCCTCCTCTCCCAATCAGTGGACCCAGTGGTCACGTGACACTGCACCACCTAATCTACTAGCCAATCAGCAGGTCAGTAATTATAAAGGCTTGAAGAGGACGTGGAAGTGGCACAACACAGCAGCAGCGAAGGTCTGTACACGGGTTCTTTGGAGTCACTCAAAGCAGCCATGGTTCCAGACCCTTTGGAGGGCCAAACTTTAACATTTCTTCAAAATACTTGAAGCCTGCCAGAAGTTAATTTGTTTTGTTTTTTAATTTTTTTCTTCCTTTTTTCTTTTTTTTGTAGAGACAGAAAAAAAAAAAAAAAAAAACCAAAACACTTTATGGCCCATGGTAGAATGCCTGGCATCACACAGCTCACAGCAACCTCCAAATCCTGGGCTTAGGCGATTCTCTTGCCTCAGCCTCCTGAGTATCTGGAACTACAGGCACCCGCCACAACTCCTGGCTACTTTTTTGCTGCAGTTTGGCCAGAGCAGGGCTTGAATCCGCTGCCTTCGGTAAATGGGGCCGGCGCCCTACCCACTGAGCTACGGGCGCAGGCGCCTTAAGTTAATTTGAAGAGGGTATTTGTTATGTGCAACCAGGAGTTCTAAAAAAAACAGCACTGAAAAAATATGCCCTTAAGAACTATCAGTCTCTGGCTCGGCTCCTATAGCGCCAGCTACATACACTGGGGCTGGGTCTGCCAAACTGTTGTGCCCAGATCACTATGTCCCCAAGAAGCACCAGGGAGCCAGGGTCTGATGCAAAAGCAGGAGAGTTTTATTCAAGCTTGCAAGCTTGGGCCTCCAGTATCTCCACGCAGCGAGACCCTGTTTTAAGGGGAGGGTGGCTTTTATGGGCGAGGGGAAGGGAGTAACCTCTATGTGAGGTCGTGCACCTTTCTGATTGGTAGGGGCCACTGAGGTGGCGTCATGGGCCTGTGTCCTGACTTCTTAGAACCCGAAACTTAACTTCGGGGAAACCGAAACTTAAGCTTAAGATGACATAGGTCTTGTTCTTTCAAAACAACAATGACAACTGCAACAAAAAAGATAGCTGGGCATTGTGGCGGGTGCCTATAGTACCAGTTACTGGAGAGGCTGAGGCAAGAGAATCGTTTGAGCAGGAGTTTGAGATTGCTGTGAGCTATGATGCAATCTAGCACTCTACCAAGGGCGACAAAGTGAGCCTGTCTCAAAAACATATATATATTTTATCAAACTCAAAATCTGTTTCTTATTTATACCAAGAAGAAAATAGCAATGATAAATTTCATTATAGAATTTTATGGTAGGGGCCAATATTCATATTTGATAATGAAGAAATGGATTAGGAAAAGAATAAATAACTTTCCCAAGACCATAGTACAGTAAATGTTAGAGCTGGGAGTCAAATTAGGCAACTCTTAAATTCAGGCACTTGCCAAGAAAAATGCTGCCACTTCTGAAGTTTTAAAATTTGCATCACCAATTAGGATCCTCCCCTGTCCCCAGAGTCCTCATTTCTAAACGTTATAACACTCTCTCCTTTTCGAACAATGTCAAGAGCACAGACATTCTAGGGTTTGTGGTTCAAAGATTACTGCTGCTCTCTTTTTTTTCTTTTAAGTAAACTTTTTATTTTGGAGTTATTTCAAATATAAGTCATGCATCACTTAAATGATGGGGATACCTTCTGAGAAATGTGACAATGAGTTTGTCCTCGTGTGAACATCACAGTGTGTACTAACACGGACACAGATGGTACAGACGACTGCACATCTAGGCTGTATGGTATCCCCTATGGATTCTAGGCTACACACCTGTATTTTGTGTTACTGTACTGAATACTGGAGATAACTGTAACACAGTGATCAGGATTTGTATATCAAAACACAGAAAAGGTCCAGTACCAATACTGTGTGTGGAAATTTAAAGAAAAAATAAAAAAAGAAAAGAAAAATAAAGAAAAGGTATGGCAAAAACATGGTATAATCTATGGGATCACCATGGTTGTCCAGCACATGACTGTATACACAAAAGTTGCAAAGATAGCACAGAGAATTCTCACCGCTTCTCCTAGTGTTAACTAACTTCTTACATTACACGGTACATTTGTCAAGTAAGAAACCAATATAGATACATTACTATGAACTAAACTCTAGACTTTATTTAGATTTCAACAGTTTTTCCACTAATGTCCTCTTTCTGTTCCAGGATCCCATCCAGAATCCCACATTACATTTAGACTGCCTCAATTTTTAACTTAAAAAAAAGCCAAAAAACCAAAACGACATTTAAAGAAACCCAAATTGGACCTAAATATAAATGCTATATTTCCCACTTTTGGACAACCTTCCTTTGGAGATTCTTCTTCAAATCCCAAGTAACTAAATATTATTTGAGCCTACTATGCTTAAATGTATTATCTTTTCTTTGTTCTCCTTGCAACCTAACCTGGATCAGAAACATATGTTGTTTTCAAAGGATCAGACCAATTCAAATGCTTTTCTTATGTTGGGCCCCCCAGTATGCAAACTCTTGAGTTTTTCTTTGTATATTTGCCTATATTTTGCAGATTTTCTCTAATAAATAATTTTATACCTCCCAACATGTTTTAGTGTAGTTACAATGCCATGGTGCTCAACCCCAGGGTAACTTAATGAGATTCTGTCTCAAAAAAATAAAAAATCCCCCCAAAGAACACACACACTGCTTTAAAAGAGAACAAAACTGACCAGAAACCTCAAGTCCAGCCTGGCTGGGTCATGCCCAGCGTCAGCCAACTGTGTTGACTGCTGTGAGATGCTGGGGTGTTGAGGAGTCTACTACGCAGCGAGCATGACTAAGACACTATTGAAGTGAACTATACAGACAAGAAAAGAAAATTCCCTCAGTGAAGTCCTAACAACCTGCTTTGGAATTACAGCAACCCATCTGAAGCACATTGAACTTACTTCCAGGCATCAGTTCAAAGTGAGGCCTCCCTTCTTCAGTGGATATAAGGGTGGCCAGTTTCCCCTCTATCATCTCTCCATCAATGAATTTCCCATAAAGTGCAGTCCTCTCATCAGGGTACACATAGGCTATCTTCTCCCCAGTCATCTCCCCATCTTCATTTACTTCTCCTACAAGGCTGCCTCCATCCTGATAGGAGAAACCAAAAACCAAAAATATTACATATAGTATTTATAGGACACAAGTTCAAGAATTTCTTGTCTGATCTCCCATTGTCAATAGCAGCAGTATGGGTTGGGTGAGGGGGTTCACACTTGTAATCCTAACACTTCAGTAGGCTGAGGCTAGAGGACTGCTTGAGGTCAGGAGTTCGAGGCCAGCCTGAGCAAGAGTGAGACCCCATTTCTACTAAAAATAGAAAAATCAGCTGGGTGTTGTGGCAGTCACCTGTAGTCCCAGCTACTTGAGAGGTTGAGGCAAAAGGGTAGCCTGAGCCCAGGAGTTTGAGGTTGCTGTGAGCTACGATGATGCCACTGACCTCCAGTTGGGGTGACAGCGTAAGACATATTCACATGATCCCACTTCCCAATGTTAAACTTTGGATTTCTAGTCTATTAAGAAAAGGTTCTTAAGAATAAATGTAGTGTCCATGAATAAAGAGAGTTGTCTACATTTTCTAAGAGATAAACAAAAGGACTTCTGGATACTGTCTACCTTTCTGAGAATCCTATGCCATCACCTCTTTTTGGAGTTAGAAGGAAAAGTGAAAAAAAAAAAAAAAAAACAACTAAATTCTGCTCCCTCCTGCATCATTTCTCTTCCCCTCTTTATTTACAGCTCCCTCTTGCCTTCCAGCACAAAAGCTTCTTGCTTAACTCTGAAAATTTACTTCATTCCTGAGAGGCACTGAGTACTTTCGGGCAGAGACTAATGTATAATTCTTTATCTTGGTAAGTGCTAGGAACACAATAGGTGGTCCATTAAATACTTTTTGAATTGAACTGGGATACCAGAAAAAAAAAAAAAAAGCAATGAATAATTTACTCTAGGTTACCAGAGAGGTTTCTTTTTTTATGACACATCCAAAGGTCCTTATGGTATAACTCTGAAAATCTAAGACCTTTGTGGGTTTGACAGAATGCTGGTATTGTCATGACATCTTCTAAAAGCTTGGTTAATTTCCCCGACTCAAAGATTAAAGAACAGCTAGTCAGAGTCAGTGATGTAGGATGACTTTTGATCTCTGATGCTGCTGGGAGCAATAGGAGCCCAGGTGTAATGTCTCGGTACCTATAATTCTAGCACTCTGGGAGGCCTAGGTGGGAGGATCACATGAGCTCAGAGACCAGTCAGTGCAAGAGAGCACACCCATCTGAGTAGCTACTCAGCAGACTGAGGCAGGAGGATTGCTTTAGGCCAGGAGTTTGAGGTTGCCATGAGCTATGACAATCCCACTGAACTCTAGCCAGGGTGACAGAACAAGGCTCTGCCTCAAAAAAAAAAAAAAAATAGAAAGGAGGGGCCGGAGGCTCATGCTTGTAATCCTAACACTCTGGGAGGCAGAGGTGAGTGGATTGCTTGAGTTCAGGAGTTCAAAACCAGCCTGAGCAAGGGTGAGACCCCATCTCTAAGAATATAGCTGAGTGTGTGGCAGGCACCTAGAATCCCAGCTATTCAGGAGCTGAGGCAAGAGGAAGAGGATCATTTGAGGCCAAGAGTTTTGAGGTTGCTGTGAGCTATATCACCACGTCACTCTCTGTCTCAAAAAAAAAAAAAGAAAAAAAAAGAGAGAGAGTAAAAAAGAGACAATAGGAATACTTGTAAGTAAGACTGGGTACATGATTTCTACAGTTCACCATAGTCTAATTACTCTTTGGAGGAAGAAGATTATAAATTTAAAAAGGAATCAGAGCATATCCATAGAAAGAAAAATACTTAGAAGCGTTTTTTCATGGACAGAAAATGATTAGGAACATATGAATTGCTTTTCTCCTCCCTAAGTTAATGTTTAATAACCAAGCATATGAAGATGATATTTTTTGCAAGACCTGCCATTAGGCTTTCAGTGATTTTTTTGGTTGGTTTGTTTTGTTTTGAGACAGAGTTTCACTATGTTGCCCTTGCTAGAATGCTATGGCATCACAGCTCACAGCAACCTCAAACTCTCCGGCTTAAGCCATTCTCTTGCCTAAGCCTCCCAGGTAGGTAGGACTACAGGTGCTCACCACAGTGACCGGCTATTATTTTGTTGCAGTTGTCATTGTTGTTTAGCTGGCCTGGGCCAGGTTCCAACCTGCCAACCTTGGTGCGTGTGACCAGCGCCATAACCACTGTGCTACAGGCGTCGAGCCAGAGCCGCTTTCAGTGATTTTTATAGAGCTAAAGCATGTTACAGTATTTGTTCTTCATATATGCTGTAAATAATGTAAGCCATCAATATACTATTTATTTAAAACAAGTCTTTCTAGGGTTTCATATTTTTTTCCCTTAAATGCTTTAAATTTTTGGTTTTGGAGCAAATGGATTTATTTGTCTAGATCTAGAACTATAAAGGAGAAATTCTTCTATTTCCAAAAGGAGTTATACATTTTTTTTTTTTTTGAGACAAGAGTCTCACTATGTCGCCCTTGGTAGAGTGCCATGCTGTCATGGCTCACAGCAACCTCCAACTCTTGGGCTTAGGTAATTCTCTTGCCTCAGCCTCCCAAGTAGCTGGGACTACAGGCACCTGCCACAATGCCCAGCTATTTTTGGGTTGTAGTTGTCATTGTTGTTTGGCAGGTCCAGGTTGGGTTTGAACTCACCAGCTCCGGTGTATGTGGCTGGTGCCCTACTGTAGCCACTGAGCTACAGGCACCAAGCCGAGTTATAAATTTTTAATTAAAATTTTTATATCATGGTTTCAACCATGATAATTTTGAAAGAAACCATCCTTAGAGTGAACTTATAAATACGTACCATAGGGGAAAAAAAATCATTATTTTTTTCATCCCCTTGTTTCTGCCTTGGCCCCTTGTCACAGAAAAGTCCTTGCCTGCTGTATCAGAGAACACTGGGGAAGAAGCTGCTGCTTTCTCTCCTGTGCTCATTGGCTCCTCCTGGTGGGAGGAGGAAGCATTCATTTGATTGGTGAGAGGGCAGGATCTGACACCTGCTGATACCCATTGCCCTGGTGGTGGGGGTTAATAGGACAATGGCTGCTATTTAAGCTCAACAATGCTTCTCTCCTCAGGCAGAGTCTTCTTTGGTGTTTAATAAGATAATTAGGGCTAAAAACTAAAATGTAGCTGCATTTCTAGGTAGGTCTCAAAATATAACAACTATGTCGAGTGAGACAAATACAAATTCACCATTCTTGGTGCATCTTTGACCTCATCTAGGAGCTGTAATTGATGACAGCCACAAATGAAATGCCAGGGAGTAGGAGAATGCGGTTAATCCATACTTCACCTTTTCCCTACACCCATCCCCATGTTCCACTTTCCATGATGTCCAGATACACGGTCATAGCAGCAGCTCCCAGGCACTGTGCAGCCAGATGCCCAACGTGGTGGCTCATGAAGCAAAGCCTCAGTCTTCCTAAGCCGGGCAGTACCGCTACTGCTTCCTACCCTTCTGCTGGCCTTCTCCTAAGCAGTAAACGCTACAATTTTTGATCTTTCAATCCCAGATCCTACCAAGAGGATAGGTAAATGCTTTAGTCATTCTTAGAAAATGTTTAATTTACAACATTCTTCTGTTAGAAGAATCTAGAAGAGTTCCTCGAGTATGACTTTTTTAAGAATAATAATGTGTAGGTAGATTTAGCTGGGACTATTTTTCTTGCTATACATGTAGTTGATTATTTGTTTTTATTAATGCTTTTTAATCATAAGAAGATAGGTTTTTGAGTAAAAAATGCATTTTGACTTAAGTTCTGAACAAAATATAGTATTAAATAAAATATTTTCTAAGGCCTATTTTCTGAAAATTTTTTTTGGAAATTCACTAGACAGCAGATGGGATATTTGAAATGCAAACAAAAATTAGAGCATTAATTCCTAACCACAGGTTTTTGCCATATCTTTTTGCTGTAATAAGCTTTGGAAATATAAAACACTTTCAAATACTCAAAGGCAAGTTAATTTTAATCACCTTAATTTAAGCAAGATAAGTCATAAAGCACCATAAAATGCAGGGAGCAGAATTGTACAATCAAGCAACAACAGTGTATATGCCCCCCAAAGACTGGAAATTGCTAGATTAGTTCTTAGATACAAGAAACAGAGAATACAATAGCAACAGTAAAGTATTCCACCATCTCTTTCTGCAGGCCATAAGAATTAAAAGCATTATACTTTGCCTTTATTAGTGGCACAATAAAACCAGTATGTCCCTGGCTCAGTGACTGTAGTTCAGTGGTTAGGGCACTGGCCACATACACTGAGGTTGGCGGGTTCAAACCTGGCACTGGCCTTCTAAACAATGACAACTGCAACAAAAAAATAGCCAGGTGCTATAGCGGGTGTCTGTAGTCCCAGCTACTTGGGAGGCTAAGGCAAGAGAATCACTTAAGTCCAAGAGTTGGAGGTTGCTGTGAGCTATGATACCACAGCACTCTACCAAGGAGGACATAGTGAGACTCTGTCTCAAAAAAAAAACAATAAAAAACCCCCAGTATGTCCCAAGTTGTTTTAATCCTGATTAGTCATTCCTTCCCAAAACAACACTGAAAAATAATTAGTAGTAGATTCAAGGACCAACCATCTAAGTCAGTAGTGAATAACAGTGAGAGGGCAGGCCCTTCACTCTTGGCTTCAGCTATGGTGACTCTCAGGTTTCACAGCTTCACAAGTTCTAACGTAGAGAATACATTCACTCTTCATGGTGAAGAGTAAAAGCATTTATTTTCTTAAAACACGTTATTTTCAGCAAAGCGAACAGTCATAGGCTTACTGGGTAGTATATCCAGCACACTCCATGCCGAATGTTATCTTTATACTGCCCCTTGAAGATCAGCCTCCCATCGGTGTCGTATTCCTGGGCTGGACCATTCAGCTCTCCGTCTACATACGTGCCCTGGAGAACTCCTCCATCCTCGTAAGTGTAAACTCCCTGGCCCTGCAGGGCATCATCCACATAGTACCCCTCCAGGGTGCTGTGAGAGAAGGGAGAACAAAGGAATAGTCAGACCATGACTCAACTCTCTTAAAAGGAAGGATCAAGACCGCAGGCCCAGCGCTTTTCAGCCCTGACAGGTGTTCAGTGCATCCCCCCTGTATTCTGACAGACTGCGAGGAAAAATACTTCAGAGATACAGGTAAGATTAGGAAAAAAAGAGGGAGTTTTAAAACCTAATCTCCTGGTTCCTATTAATCTTTTTTCTCTGCTGGAGAAAAAAAAAAAAAAAAAGGCACAGCTGGAAATTGTAAACAAGTCTCACCTGGATAGTTTCCAAGGCTAGATGCCAATCTATTCCAGGCAATAGAAAGTCTGATGTTCCCCTTCCACATATAAACCACTCATGTTTAACTTCCCTCAAGAGTGGTCCAGAATTCCCTGGTAGTTTTTAAGGATCTTTCTGATGACTTGTATATAGTGTAATTATAAAAATGTGGTTTAGAATGTGTAATGTCAACGTATCTGTTTCAAGTCATTGATGTAGTGTTTATCAGTGATAGCCATAACTAGTATCCAGTCAAAAGAATCCCTCTGCATCTCTTTGGAAGATGCATGGGGATTTATTTAAGTATATGTATATAATTATGTGTGTGTATATATACACTGTATCCATATCTACACACATGATCATGGCCAGTGGGGGTGAGTAAGGAGACTGCAGGACTGCAGGCTCAACCTTGCCAATGCTATCAGCAACCGGATAGTTTGAGACCCATGGTCCTACCTAGATGAAAGCTCACAGGAATGCTCTTGGTGATTTCACTAGCACCTCTTCCTCCCTTACCAGACACATTTGGGAGTTCAGGAATGTCTTCACTGTTAACCTCTTAAGGACCCTTATGCAATGCAAGTAACTTTACCAAACATTCCCTTTATGTACTGAAATTTGAAATAAGGGAAAGACCAGGCAGTTTTTGTTCCTTTTTTCTTGTTGGTTGTTGTTTGTTTTTTTGAAACAGGATCTCTGTCTGTTGCCTGACTAGAGTGCCATGGTGTGATGATAGTTCACAGCAACCTCAAGCTCCTGGGCTCAAGAGATCCTCCTGCCTCAGCTTCCTAAGTATCTGGGACTACGAGCACCTGGCCACAACATCTGACTAATTTTACTATTTTTTGTAGAGATAGGGTCTGGTTTTTGTTTAGGCTGGTCTCAAACTCCTGGCTTCCAGCAATCCTACCAACTTGGCCTTCCACAGGACTAGGATTACAGGCATGAGCCACCATAACTGGCCCCAGATTATTTTGGAAATTTAAAATGTAAGAAATTTAGAAACAAAGACAGCTAGAATATTTTAAGATGTGCGTATAGGATTCATCCATTAATTTAACTAGTAAACATTCACTGTGCACCTTCTAGGTAGGCAGTGTTATGTGAGGCTCTAGGAGGGTATGATGAACAAAACAAGTGCATCTGTAAGACAGCTGGCGAGACTTGCATGTACTGGAGCGTGCAGCATGCAAAGTGGGCAATGGGGCCTTAGGTGGCTCCACCTGACTCTGCCTGGTAAAGTCTCGTTTGAGTATGTACTATAATTATTAAATGAAAAGCACAGCCTAAGTAACTGCAGCTTCTGATTATACTGTAATTACACTACGTGCAGTCTCCCAAGGAGATAGTTTTCTTTCAGTTTTGTTTGTGCTATCAATGACAAATAGTCTTACTAGATTCATGAAGAGAATAAAGGGCACTTTAGCATAACCCTTGCATAAATAATCAAAATTCTAAAGCAGTGAGGTCGGAATTAATGAGATTCGACTGTCATTAGACTCTCAGAATTAACCAAAAAAAAACCTTGGTGAAGGATAACTAATCAGATGACACAATGATGCCATATCTAGTGCAAAAAACTATTAAAATTCATTTATCTTCATTTTTAGGATTGCCGGATAAAATACAGGATGACCCATTAAGTTTGAATTTCAGTAAACAACAATAAAAAATTAAGTGCTATAAAATCATGTCCCGTTCAATATTTGGGAATACTTATACTAAAAAATTATTTGTTGTTTATCTAGTTTGAAATTCAAACTAGACTGAGTGTCCTGGATTTTTATTAGCTAATCCTGGCAACCCTATTGCCTCTGGACTCTTAGCAGCATTCAAAACATCCTGCATGTGTTTGGGTAGAATGATCCCCTGATGGTCTAATTTGCCAATTTTCTTAGGTTTATAATCAAACCTACAAAGCACAGGTCTTGAAAATCAGTTAAAAATATCACAGACTTGCACATACTTCCCCCAACCACATTCAGTAGCTTGTCCCAACCCCTCTTACCAAAGGAACCTATCTTAACATACCTGTCCTTAACAAACTGTCCTTTCCCTCTCAGCCCAGCTGACTTCAGGTATACAAATGCAAATTATTAAGGCATTGAAGAGCAAATCTTACTGAATTATTGTTACTATTTTATTATTTGGCATCTGAGGACACAACTTAGTTTTCCTTGGCATTTTTTTTTTTTTTTTTTTTTGAGACAGAGCCTCAAGCTGTCACCCTGGGTGGAGTGCCTTGACATCACATCTCACAGCAACCTCCAACTCCTGGGCTCAAGAGAGTCTCCTGCCTCTGCCTCCCAAGTAGCTGGGGCTACAGGTGCCCACCACAACTCCCGGCTATTTTTTGGTTGCAGCCATCATTGTTGTTTGGCGGCCCAGGCTGGATTCGAACCTGCCAGCTCAGGTGTATGTGGCTGGCACCTTAGCTGCTTGAGCCACAGGTGCTAAGCCCCTTGGCAACTTCTTATGGTAACTTGGATGACAAAAGGAGCATGTTATACACATGATCTTGGTTCTCTAGGGCAAGAAAAATAATGACTTTGTAATCCTCTGTCACTGAGGAAATAAGATGTACGTTTCTTAGACTGGCATTCAAGGTGCTACCTTTCTTTTCTTTCTTTCTTTCTTTTTTTGAGACAGAGTCTCACTCTGTCACCCTGAGTTGAGTGCCATGGCATCATCATAGCTCATAGCAACCCCTTAATCTCCTGGGCTCGAGTGATTCTCTTGCTTCAGCCTGCCCTGTAGCTGAGACTACAGGTGCCCACCACCATGCCTGGGTAGTTTTTCTATTTTGAGTAGAGATGGGATCTCACTCTTCCTCTTCCTAGTCTCCAACCTTAAGCTCAAGCAATCCACCCCCTTGGCCTCCCAGAGTGCTAGGATTGCAGGCATGCCAAGGTGTTACCTTTCTTCCTAACTTTTTAGAGGAAGCTGGCAAACCATGGTCTGCCGCCTGTTTTGATAAAGATTTATTGGAACATAGACATGTACACTCCTTTTTGTATCTTCTATGATTGCTTTCATATTATAGTGGAAGAATTGAATAATTGCAGCAAAAACTATAGGTGGCCCACAAAGCCTAATTTTCACTATCTCACACTATACAGAAAAAGTCTGCTGATTCCTGCTCTAGAATCCTCTACTTAATATTAGTTTACTCACTGACTTCTCTGTATCTTACCTCCCATATTATATTTTTCCTTGCAACCCTTTAAACATGCATGAACAAACTTTTTAAATCACTGAAGACTTAAAGTTATGGGTCATATTTTCTTTTCTTTTTCCTTTTTTCACTGAAAACCAAAATAACCTTAGATTAGTAATAAATATTCTCAAACTTCTGACATTTTACTGTACAAAAAAGAAAGAAAATATGAGAAACGACTTTATTTTGTAGACACTAAAATGTTAATGTCTGGTCATGAGAGCGTATGCAATGAGAATCAGATGGAGTCAGTCAGGACTGACGACACAGCTGGTCTGGTCAATTTAGGTGCTATGTGACTTTCAACTCACGTCTTCCATTCTTGGTGTCTAGAAAATTTAGCTCCAACTTAAAAATGTCTTGAGTAGTTTAGGGCGATTGATTTAGGAGATTAACTCTTTTTTTTTTTTTTTTTGATACAGAGTCTTATTCTATTGCTGTGGGTAGTGCTATGGCATCAGTCTTGCTCACAGCAACCTCAAACTCTTGGGCTCAAGCGATCCTCTTGCCTCAGCTTCCTGAGTAGCTGAGGCTACAGGCACCTGCCAGAAGCCTGGCTAGTTTTTCTAATTTTTTTTTTTAGTAGAATCAGGGTCTCACTCTTGCTCAGGTTGGCCTGGAATTCCTGAGTTCTTGTTGTCTACCCTCTTTGGCCTTCCAGAGTACTAGGATTATAGGCGTAAGCTACCATGCTCGGCCTAGGAGATTAACTTTTGAATTGAGAATGTAGTTATGAGTTAGGCTGATTATTGTTTAAGATAAGGGTTAATATGGTTTTTACTTTGAAATTTTATGTATAAAACTGTGCTTTTGGAAATGGAAGGGCAGAACAGTCTTGGGGAGGCTACTCTCACTGTTCTCCAGAATTGCTGGCCCTCTGACAGTAAAGGTTGGTGGACCTATCCCCTGTTTCTGCATATTGGCTGGACAGTGACAGGCAGGTGGGCCCCTTTGTCCAGTACTAGTCATATTTGGAAACTAAGTACACAGAAGTAGCTTTGTAATCTTTCTTGCTGAAATTGGGTTGAGAGTTACGTTCTAGAGCAAGTCTGCCCCTGTCACTGTCCTAAACATAGTCTGTCATCTTCTGTGGGGAGCCCTGCATTCCTGCAAAGTCTGCCCTGACCTCTGCAACCCTGCAGCCCACATCACTCACTGGAGCCAGGTCATTTACTGTTACAGAACACACCATGTCTTTACCGACATTAAATTTATGTGTCCGCTTTCCCTAACTGGATGATAAATCCTTTATGGGAACAAATTCGGCAATGTACACCATGTATTCCTCCCCAACACAGAAACATAGCATATTTTCAAGTAATATTCCTAAGAGAAGGAATAAATGTGGAAACTGGGATAATTTTGCTTTGAGAAGATGAGATTGAGCAGGATCCTACTGAGAGAGAGCCTGTTATTCAAGTGCTGAGAGTATTTTTTTTATATCACTTAGATATGACGTGAAGGAGCTTAGGAAATTTCACCCCAAAATATGACTCCCTATTATAAAGAATATTCTGAATTGAAACATTGGAAGGGGCCTTCCCTCTATCTGCATAAACTAGACTGGCCTGATCAGAAGATCAAAGGGGACAATTGACTCCCCTTCCCACTTCCTATTATCTCAAAATATTTCAGGAACGAGGGTCTGGAGGTAGGGGAACTTGGCCCAAATCCCTAGGGTCTTAAACACCCGTCTCCTAGGTTAATCCACAAGTCAATCTATTTTCCCCCCAACCCATTTGTCCTTCCTAGCAACCTCCCTAGCAACTGCTTATGCCCTAAACTCCTCGATTTCCCCCCTTCCCTCTAAAAGGCCTACATAAAGGGATTTGAACTCCTTTGGAAAATTGGGTTGTCACTCTGTGATTCCTCTCCATGAGCATGGTAAATAAATCTTTTCTCTTAGTAATTTGCCTGAATTGTGAATTGATCTTTCAGAGAACTTTCAGGGGGAAGGGCAAGTTTCCCCTCTGCCCTTCCATGTACAATCTGTGATTTAGGAAAGTTTCATAAACTCTCTATATTAGGAACGTTTCTTAAACTCTATATATTTCATTTCTTCCTTTGTAAACTGCTACTAATAGCGTTGTTGTAAGTATTAAATGGATTAATATATATCAAGTGCTTAGAATATTGTCTAGCACATAGTGATTGCTTAAATAAATAGTAGCTATTATTATTAGGCATGCATATTCATGAATATGATGGCAAGCTTTCTACTAAGAAACTGGTTTTAAAAGCATCATCATCAGTTATGAGACACTGGAATAATCAAAGAAATTTACAAAACTGCTTGAAATCTACTTTAAAAAACAAGCAAAAAAAGATTCCTCTGCAATAACTTATGAGTGATTCAAATGAATGGGGGAAGGATGGAATAAATGCATTTTTACGTTTAAAAAGTGTTTATTGTAAAACAAATGAATAAAAAACACATTAAGTGCTACTAAGTAGAAAGTAGAAATTCCCAGTACTCTTACCCAATTTGGCCTATAGCATTTAAGACTTTTTTCATTTATATATTATGTATTTTCCCATCTTTTGTTTTTGTTATTTGAACAAAAATGAGATCACACTTTACACAATGTTCTGAACTTGTATTCTCTTAGAGTTCTCTTCCATATCTTGGCAGAGTCTTATATCAAGAAATTACAAAAATAGTGTTTTAATTGTTTGATTTTTCTGGCATTAACATCTGCATCAAACAATTGGAAAATACAGAGGAAATTAAAACATCAGTTTTAATTAAATTCTTTACCCTGCACATGCATAGATCATTTTTACCCATTTTATCAAAGCTCTTGCACTTAGAATTAAGTTTCCAGTAATTAATTAAATTGGGAGATATAACTTACAAAGACATAGAGAATTTTTACAATTATTCACTTAGAGTGACAAATCTGTCTTTTTTCAAAGGTTGCTGTATATTTATTTAAAAATTCTTTTAGCATCTGAATCCACCAAAGTGTTCTTAGGGATTTCACAGTTTTGGCTCTTCTTCATGGTTTTAGGATCTGGATTTTGGGCTCTCTACCAGACAGGGCCTAAATTCTGTTCCACCGTGTTCTCTTGCTTTCATCAGCTACAGCAATATAAGAACCAACAGGAAAATTTAAAAATGAATCATAATTCTACTTTAAATTTCCATCTCTAACCAAATTAAATTGTGGCATCTAGTATTAAAACATTATTTCAGTGCCTGTATTCCCAGCTACTTGGGAGGCTGAGGCAAGAGAATTGTTTAAGCCCAAGAGTTTGAGGTTGCTGTGAGCTGTGACACCAGAGCACTCTACCGAGGGTGACATAATGACACTCTGTCTCAAAAAACATTGTTTTAGGAACTATTTCATGTGATATATATGTCTTAAAATACAGCCAACTAAGTAAAGAAGAAGACTCCATCCATTGCAGGAGCTATTTCCTACCTGAAGCTTCAGCTTCTTCCAAGGTGTAATAAGCAAATTGAGGGCTTGCATGTAATATTTTGTGCTATCTTCAAAGTGAATTTTTACCCTCTAAAAGAAGATCTATTAGTCTATAGGATCTGATTATTACAAAGTCTCTAGCAGTAAAATATTTGAAGAACAATTAGTGAAATTTAGTTTTACTTTCTAAAAATAAACTTTAAGAAAATTTTCTGCTATAGACTGAATGTTTATGTCTCCCCAAAATTCACATGTTGCAATCCTAACCCCCAATGTGATGGTATTAAGAGGTGGGGAGTTTGGCGGGAAATTCAGTCTTGAAGGCAAAGCCCTCTTGAATGGGATTCATGCCCTTATAAAAAGACATCAAAGAACTTGCTTTTTCTCCCTCTCCTCTCTGCCACATGAGGTTACAACAGAAAACAGCCATGTACAAACCAAGATGTGGGCCCTCAATATACACCAAATCTGCTGGTGTCTTGAACTTCCCAGCCTCCAGAACTATGACTAATAGATGTTTGTTGGTTAAGCCACCCCGTCAACAGAATTTGTTATTGCATCCCAAACTAAGACATTCTCTTATTTGCTGTTATCAACTAATAGTAACAATAATGACAAAAGATAATAATCCATCCTTTCCCCTGAGTACCTACTAGGTGCCCTCCTCTAGTCTATGAAGTCTTTACAGGTTTTCTCATTCAATCACAACTCTTGAGAAGCAAGTATAATTATCTTCATTTTATAAATAAGAAAACAGAAGTTCAGCTAGCTAGAACAGAAATCTTCTGAATTAATTCCTCAGGAAAACCTTCCATCAATCTGCCAAGTTCCTACCAAACTGTTAAAGCTCCTGCAAGAAAGTAACTGAATTCACCCCAGGACTCCTTTTAACATTTCATAATTATAGATAATGAGCAACCTCAAGTAAAATTAAAGCCCAGGGGAAAGGCAGTCCAGATCATAGCTACTTCCTTGCTTCTAGGTGGAAGAGGGTAGTAGATGTAGAATTGGAACTCACCAAAGGCTTGAATCCCAGCTCCAACCCTTATTGACTAGGTGACCTTGGGCAGTTTATTTAGCCACTCTGTGCCTCAGTTTCCTAACCTGTGAAATGGGATTACAAAGCACGCTTGACAGACTGTTATAAAGGCAATGTGTCCAGTGTTGAACATATGGTAGATATTCAAGATTATCCATTTCTTTTCTGCTCCCTTTCTTCTTGCATGTCACAATTTTTTTTTTTTTTTGCCTTAATCAGAACTGTTTATTAGAATATAGATAAATACATTTGCTGAGCCTGGTTCCAACAAAAGCTGGATGACTGTCAGGAACATAGAAGGGACTTTTGCCTTGTGTGGGAGTTCAGAAGTCCACTCCAACTGTAATTTTTTTGAAATGTGACCAAGCACTTTCTAAAAACTAACAAGAAATCCTGCGTGGACCTAACACCTGGAAAATATCTGCCTTTCTCAGTGCCTCATCAAACAGTGGCCTCACTTAGGTTACTTAACAAGTAATCACTCTAAGGAGCCCTCTTGGTCGGGAATGTTAATGTAGCAAATCAACATCAGAAAGTCGCTTGGGCACAGGAGAATAAGTCCACACACTTTGAAATCTAACTAGCATGTCAAAGAGAAGCATTCACAACAAAAAACCAAATAAATAAAAGCAAATGATTACTTCATCTTTAGCTTCTAAGCAGGCTCTAAAAATCACATGACTCCCTAACAGTCCACACCCCCCAAAAGCCAATCTGCACTATATAACTCTTTCTTGTTGCCATTCTAGGATCGTGAGAAGCCCTGCCTTTAGGTTCATAAATTATAATCAAAAGGTGAACAATTAAGGAAAGATACATTAAAATAAACAGCTAGAATGGAGGATTAGTATAAAAATTAGAAGTGTGTATATATCAAAGTGTTTTGAATGCTACACGTTTTCATAATACTCCACAGTGTCCAGCACATCTGCTGGTGCCAGACAGATTCCAGGTCCACACCAACAAAGCCCCAAGATTCTTTGTACTTCGCTGTATAAATTTCCCAGGGCTATAGTAGACATAAAGACGTTTCAGTTGCTTCCTCTTAGGTCAATTTTCTTCTTCCCGCCTAAAAAGGGGCTGGGGGGAGGAATGGAAAATAACAGCTGTTTGAAAAGATAATTTTAAAAAATAGAGTTAATTTTTCCATTCATTCCTCATTTGTGGGATAAACCATCTGGTAAAAGATGAGTGGTCTGACTTTAAGTTTCCAACCACGTAAGCCAGTTGTAGTAACTTAGCTTTTCTCTTGAGACCCAAGAACAGGTAAACAATACTATTTAAACTGATTTAGAAACAGCTATTTATTCAGAATGTGGAAGAGACAGACACATGCTCTCTGTTTACTGCAGCACTGTTCACAAGCCAAGATAGGGAATCAACCTGAGTGTCTGTTAACAGAAGGATAAAGAAAATGTGATATAGGTACAGAGTGGAATACTATTCAACATAAAAAAAATTCCGTTGTTTGTAACAACAGGAATGGACCCAGGGGATACTATGTTAAGTGAAATAAGCCAAACACAGGAGGATACACACCAAATGATCCCCCTCATATGTGGAATCTTTCTTTTTGTTTGTTTTTTTGAGACAGAGTCTCACGCTGTTGCCCAGGCTAGAGGGCCATAGTTTCAGCCTAGCTCACTGCAACCTCAGACTCCTGGGTTCAAGTGATCCTCCTGCCTCAGCCTCCTGAATAGCTGAGGCTACAAGTGCCCACCACAACACCAGGCTAATTTTTCTATTTTTAGTGGTAATGGGATCTTACTCTTGCTCGGTCTGGTCTCAAACTCGTGACTTCAAGAGATCCTCTCACCTCCATCCCAGAGTATTAGGATTATAGGCATGAGCCACCACATCTGGCCCCTGTGTGGAAGCTTAATTCTATTCTCACAGAATTTAGAGGGTAGAATAGTGGTTATGGGGGCTGGGAAGAGTGGGAAGGGGAGGATGGGAGAGCTTGGTCAGAAGCTATAAAGTTACAGTTAGATAACAGGAATAAGTCCTAGTGTTCTATTGCATACTCGGGTGAGTAAAGTCAACAATAATACACTCTATACTTCAAAAAGGAGGATTTTGAATGTTGTCACCATAAAGAAGTATCAAGGGTCTGAGGTGATGAATATGCTAATTACCCTGATTTGTCACTGCACAATGTGCGTATGTCTAGAAAATCACACTGTATCCTGCAAATATGTACACTTATTGGGGCAGCGCCTGTGGCTCAAAGGAGTAGGGCACCGGCCCCATATGCTGGAGGTGGAGGGTTCAAACCCAGCCCCGGCCAAAAACTGCAAAAAAAAAAAAAAAAAAAAAAAATACACTTATTAAAACTTAGAAATAGATAGCTATCTTGAATATATTTAATTAAGATGCTCAAATTCTCTGCTGATAGTGGTTACTTCTATGGGATGGGGATTATGGAAAATGGAGCACTTTCACTTTTTACACGTCTGTACCTCGTATGATTTTTTTTTTTTTTTTTTAGAGACAGAGTTTCACTTTATTGCCCTCAGTAGAGTACCGTAGCATCACAGCTCACAGTAACCTGCAACTCCCGGGCTTAGGCGATTCTCCTGCCTCAGCCTCCTGAGTAGCTGGGACTACAGGCACCCACCACAATGCTCGGCTTTTTTTTGTTGCAGTTTGGCTGGGCCTGGGTTTGAACCCACCACCCTCGGTATATGGGGCTGGCACCCTACCCACTGAGCCACAGGCACCGCCCCTCTTGTGGCTTTTTTAGTCTACCAATCATTTGCTATATTAGCAATTCAAAAAAAATCCTGCTTCTATCTAGGAAATTGGTTAAAAATTTAACAGAGGCATTTCTCCTGGCAATCTGGGTATCTGAAATTCTTATTCAGGTTTATCATTTTCTGTGTCAAAGGTAAAACTGATTACAGAATTTTCCTGAAAGCAGTTTATATTTGTTTGAATCCTTCTCATAAAGCGTCTGCCTGGGTTCAGTTTTCATATAAGATTAGAATGCAGCAGGCCCAATCTCCTATTAGTACATTTTGTGATTTTTCTTCTCTATTTCCAAACTCCCACTGCCAATGAACCCTTCCATGGGGACATAAACCAGCACTACAGGTTCGAACAGCTTTCTGCAACAGAAAGTTTTTGTTCCCTCACCTGTTATTTCATGACCTTGTCAGCCTTTGGGGGCAATTTTTCCAGATGAAAGTTTCCTGACTAACAGGAAAGGCAAAGGAGTGCCACTTAATTTTACCCAATACATCAGACCCTAAGAACTAGGGGTGGAAGCAGGGAGAAAAATTAATAGACAAATATAAATAAAGGCTGCTTTATGAAGAAACAACTGATTTCTCCACAAGCAACCCCCTTACTTAGAAACATCTTATAGATTGCCTGGCCTTTTTTCAGTCATAAGACTGTCTCCTTGAGTTTACAGCAAATCCCTTTAACACATGCCTCACAGCATGACCAGTACTGGGCTCAAGAAAGGTAATGACGGCCTTTTGAGATCCTGTCTCCACACTGCTTCAGCTCGAGTAATTAAGGTAATGATACAGGTCTTCTCCCCTCAAGGCATGAACCCCTTCCATCTGAAGACTACCTGACATGACCTCTTGAGGTCTTCACTAGCGCTCCCATTCTTTGATTCTCCTTTGACTGCTGTCTCTACAGGTGTTTGAGTGGTAGGTATAAAAATTAGTGAATTCATGCCTCC
The DNA here is from genome assembly GCF_000181295.1 of Otolemur garnettii. Lineage (NCBI taxonomy): Eukaryota > Metazoa > Chordata > Mammalia > Primates > Galagidae > Otolemur > Otolemur garnettii. Next base: position 424,113 of record NW_003852436.1, read on the forward strand.
AATGGAAAAAAAATTGTTAATGCATTTATCTCTAGCCTAAAGATAATTATGAGGCTGGATGCTTCAACGTGACCTTCAGCTTTTTCATGTTATGACACACACGCAAATTGCTGCATTTGTACGAGGCAACTGGGTAAGTGGATGAAGCTGCCTAGGGCCAGAAGTGACTAGTCTGACAAAGGAAGGTAGGTGCTCAGGAAGTCTCAGGTGCCACTCGACTTGCCTACCTCTTAGGCCTGAGGGGACCTGGGCAGACATGTAACTTGTTCTTGGTACACTTGTTCAGAAGCTCAAGTGTATTGGGTCTGTAAAGCAACACCGAATTCAACCAGATCTGCTAGACCATTTTCCCACATAGCCTATCAATTACTGGCTATCATGATCAAACGACAAGGTTTAAAGCATAAGTATGTGGGGGGCAGTGGGGGCTCTGAATTCTATCCTCTCTTTCAGCTTCCACACCTACTCAGCAAGGATTATTTTTTTTTGAGTATCAAATTAAGGGAAAGTGCTGTGATGCATAAAATATATAATTGACATGGATTCTGCCCTCCAGGAACCTCTGTCCTTGGGGATGAAGGAAAAATGAGATCTTTACATAAATATGTATTTGTTGAATGAATAAATGAATAATTACAGCATGAGGTAAAAAGTGACAGTTTCTAGAGGGAGTGCTATAAAAAAAAAACTGCCATGGAAATGAGGCAGGAGAAGTTTCCCTCTGGACAGGTTGGTTAAAGGGCTCAGGAGCGAGAAAAGCACTTTCAACATCTTAAAGAGGTTGGGATACTGGGACTCAGCTGGCTTATTAGCAATGCCAGGAGTTTAGTAAGTGGCACTATACCCTGCAGAATCCTACAACCTGCTTCAGCCAAGTTCATTTCTGTATTACCCAACTGGCCTGAAAATCGCTGGCTCTTCCATGGCTCTGAGTGCCTCTAAAGACTTGAGAAATTCACATGGTTACTCCTTGCTTCTGAAGCTGACATGGTTTAAAAGTCATTGTTGGAAGGCTAGGCCAGTGCAATCCTATCCTTGAAAGAAAAAAGCCCTATAGATATTTCTACCTACCACTGCCTCCCACCATTCTCACACAGGAGGTAAAAGCAAAGTGAAAACAATCCTAACATGAAAAATATTTTAACTAAGGTGGACTGTGGAAGATACTAGTCCTGACCTCAGTGTTACAGTGTCACACAAAAAAGACCAGCTATGGCGGGTCAAGCCTATAATCCCAGCACTTTAGGAGGCCAAGGCTCCTAGCCAGCAGCTTGAGACCAGCCAGGGCAACATAGTGAGATCTCATCTCTAAAAATAAAAATATTTTTTAATTAGCCAAATATAGGGGCATACGGCTATAGTTTCAGCTATTTGAGAGGCTAAAGAGGGAGGATCACATGAGCCCACGAGTTTAGGGCGGCAGTGAGCTGTCACTCAAACCTGGGTGACAGAGTGAGACCCTGTCTCAAAAAACAGACCACCTATCCCAAAGACAAGCATTAAAAATATGTGAATCTAGAATACTACCCTCCTACATCTACCTGCCCATGAGTTACTCCCTAGACAGAGACAACGAGGCTTTGAAGAACTTTTGGCCAAATACAGTATAACTACTCTGTAAGTTAACAACCCGAGGGACTATAACAAATTCATCTGGATATCGGAGGTGGTCAGCATTAGGAACTAGGCCTACTATACTGACAGGTACACGAGGTGCGTGTCTGGTCTAGGAAAACTAGGTCAACTCAGAGAGGTGGTCACTGTAAGGAGGTTGTCGTTATGGAGGTTCTCCTGCACTTACTTTACCAATCTCATGGGAAGAGGGAACATGCTGAGAAACTGATGAAGCTGAAAAACCAGCAAGGTGGCTGAATAGTCCTTCAGGAAGTGAAGAAACCACATGGTGCTGACTGGGGGATCCGGCTGAGTGTAGTGGGGTGTGTGTTACACTTGGAAAAAAGCATGAACCAGACACTACTGAAACTGTGCAAACTGGACACTGACAAAAACTATCCCCTCTGTGTGACTTCATTGAAATGCATTAGCTGAATGAACAGGTGAAATCCACCAGAGAACTGGGTGAGCAGGTAATTCACTTACACAAGTTGGGGCAAGGCAGAGTATCTCTTGGACGAGCACACCCAGGGAGACAGTGATGACTGGAGCTTAGCCTTAGGCTGGCTTTCCTACAGCCATGGCGTGACTTCCCAAGTACCAAGGCAGTGCATGTAGGTTGGGTTGATTTTACCTTTTGTATTATACAAGTTGTACAACAACTTCTGCTTAAATTCTTACACATGCATCATTCCTTCACATGAAATAATCTGGGACCCACAAAAGAACAAAACAAAACTCTGAGTGCTACCTGCCATCAAAGAAGAAGAACTTCCCCCGGCCGTTCTTTTCTCCATGAACAAAGTTGCCCTCAAATCTGTCTGTGGAGGAGTAGGTGACCGTGCAGAGCCCATGCGGTAATCCGTCGTCATCCAGGTTCCCTAGAGAAAGGGGACCACAAGGCAAGCCTTAACATCATCAGGGCTCCCCACTGAGGCATCAGCACACAGATGCTTCCAGGCAAGTCTCCCCAAGATGCCAAAGCATCCCCTCCCTGACACGGGAATAGCGAACATGCCAGGGTGCTTATCTCACCTGCATGGGGAGTACCGACTTGATTGTTACACACACTTTGAGAACTGACCAGTCCATAACAGGAACTTAGGCCCACTTTAGAATATGACCCCCAAATAAGCTTGCATTTTACCCAAGACTGTGAGTTATTACCAGTATTATCATATGCAGCGCAAAGTACAATTTACCATGTACTTCCCCACATAGTTCTTCTCGTTTTTGGAATTGATACCCCCAACCTCTCATGCTTATCTAACATGTGGTTGAGATCCCACTGTTTCATATTCTATTGCCAGACATACAGTCTTTGCAATGAACTAATTCTAGAAGATTAAGTATGCAATATGATTTTTTTTTTTGAGATAGAATCTTTTTTTGTTGCCCTTGGTAGAGTACCATGGTGTCATAACTCACTGCAAACTCAAACTCTTGGGCTCGAGTGGTTCTCTTGCCTCAGCCTCCTGAGTAGCTGGGACTGCAGTTGCCTGCCACAATGCCTGGGTGTTTTTTAGAGATGGGGTCTTGTTCTTCTTCAGACTGGTCTTGAACCTGTGAGCCCCGGCCATTCACCTGCCTCGGCCTCCCAGAGTGCTAGGATTACAGGCGTGAGCCACTGCGCCAGGCCTGCAATATGATTTTGAGTATCTTTCCACAGTATGATGTGGGAGCCTGCTAACCCAGTCTGAAAATCCCACTGTTACTTGTTCCATTCAAATAATAAGGGGCATAGCCATATCCCTAAAACTGCCCTAATACATAGTATTTATACACCTCGTTGTACAGACACATAAATTCAGAGTCCTTCTCAGTTTAACCTTAAGCTTACTGCTTTATTTTACAAAATTGTTCAGCTTTGAATGTTAGTAATGATCTCAACACAGGCCCTCTACCACCATGTGTCAGGCTTGTATTTTAAATGGAGTCAGAAGGATCCACGTGGCCATTTAAGTGATTCTGAACATCAGCAGCAGTTATCACATTGATCTTTAAATCACTGGTCCTTCCTGGGTCACAGACTAGTATATTCTAAAGGCTATGTTTAATACTCTGGTTTCTCTGCAGATCGTGTAAATCTTTCGCCTTTTAAAGGCTATGTTTACAGTCAATGTTTAGGTTCTTCGTCACCATGTGCACGTTTCACAAAACCCAGGAATCACTTCATTGGTGTCTCCCCAGTCATTCTGGTGAGATGAATTTGAGGAGGTGGGTGAAAGTGAAGGCAGTAGTTATTCTACAGAGTTTTACCTGGGTTAACAACCTGGGTCATGGGTGGAAAAGGTACGAAAACATTAAACACTGAGTCCAGGGCAGAGACATTCATACTGAAATGTGGCTTCCAGATGCCCGACAGACATAATAGAAAATACAGACCCTACCGCCGCAATGAAAGCTTTAGTCGCCTAAAATGATTTCTTCCAACATGATAAAAGAATATCAGCCCTAGGAAGAGATGGTATACAAGCACTCATAAAGAATAAAAATGCCCTTTATTTGTATTATTAATTATATAAACATAAAAGAACAGCAGCAATACAATGTTTTATTGCTAGATCTGACTCTGTATAGAATGGGTTACCTAGAACATATTACTACTATAAAACATAGCTACTTAAATTTTTTTTTTTTAGACAGCGTCATCCTCAGTAGCCTGCCAGGGTGTCTTAGCTCACAGCAACCTCCAACTCTTGGGCTCAAGTGATTCTCTTGCCTCAGCCTCACAAGTAGCGGGGACTACAGGCGCCCAGCACAACGTTCACCTGTTTTTTAGAGACGGGAATCTTGCTTTTGCTCAGGCTGGTCTCGAACCTGTGAGCTCAGGCAATCCACCCACTTCAGCCTCCTGTAAGTGCTGGGATTACAGGTGTGAGCCACCGTGCCAGGCTAAATCATTAATGTAGGTCCCTTCTTTTTGAGACAGGGTCTCACTCTGTCACCATAGGTAGAACACAGTGGTGTTCTCATGGCTCACTGCAACCCCAAACTCCTGGACTCAACTGATACTTTTTTTTTTTTTTTGAGACAGAGTCTCAAGCTGTTGTCTGGGTAGAGTGCCATGGCCATCATAGCTCACAGCAACCTCCAACTCAGGCTCAAGCTATCCTCTTGCTTCAGTTTTTCTATTTTTAATAGAGATGGGATCTTTCTTTTGCTTAGGCTGGTTCAAAGTGATCCACCTGCCTCGGCCTCCCAGAGTGCTAGGATTACAGGCGTGAGCCACCAGGCCCAGCCACAAGCGATCCTCTTGAGTCAGCCTCCCTAGTAGCTGGAACTACAGGCACGCCATGCCACACCCTGCTAATTTTTCTCTTTTTTTGTAAAGACAAGATCTCACTCTTGCTGAGAGCTGGAGCCACCGACCCAGTTGCTCCCTTCCTCTCAACACAAATTTTTTCTACTAGGGTCAGAATTTCATTGGTCAGGAAGAAATTAGACCATAATTTCTTTCTTCTCATTAAAAACCCAGTGGTGTATGACATAATTCAATGACACAGTCATATGAAATAACTTGGGCAATTATTTTCTAGATATTGGATGACATTTCTCTCATTGAAATCAATTAAATTTACTTTTTTCTTTTAATTGAAAAAAACTACTACTAACTAAAAGCTTTCTTTTATGAAATGTTGTTGGAATCAAGTTAAATTTAGCCACTAATAGTGCTATGAATTTAGTGTCCTACTTATGATTTAGATAGAAATACCTGAATAATCACTTTAGTCTCTACACTAGAGGATTTATTAATCTGTTGAAAATGCTTTCCTCCTAGAAAACAGTTTACGTATTTCAAACATTAAAAAATGAATATTTGATAAAACTTGCGATTCCACTTTAGATCAAGAGAAATTACAATAAACCTCAACACTAAGGAAAAAAAAACTTCCACTATAAATTAATTTCCACCTTCCTTCAGCTCTGGCCTATTTCTGAATAAAATGCTGAAGGTGCACCCTCAGCAATGGAATTTAGATATGAGAGAAAATTGGAAGTGTCATATAATACATTAAAAGCACTAAGAGGATAGTACTGATTTCAACTGAGATGACAATGAAATACTAACCCCACTCCCTTCCATGAAGGATACTTGTTTCAGTGCCTCTTTGAACAACCAAGAGGACCCCTCCCCATCATCTTAGTCTCTTGGGGGAGAGGACAGAGAGAGTCAGTTCTCAGATGACCTTGTGAGGTTAGAAGGAGGGTTTGGACGTGTGATCCCTCCCTGCCGTACTAAAGGTTTTTAGGTTGCTTGTCAAGACAGAGTTCTGAAATCCTCAGGATCCCCTTCTTGGCTCATTTTGTTTTCTTTTCATCTGTTGGATCAATTAAAAGGATGTGATCAATTAAAATATCCAGAAATTAAGGGTTTTGATCATTCAAGACTTTTATCCCGAATATTTCTTAGCTTAGGAGTAGTTCTCCTACCTGTAGAACATAATATCTAAAACAATAGTCACAACTAAAAAGATACAACAAAGAGATTTTTCCAAACAAAGAAATGAAGAGATTGGGTTGCTATATTCTCACGTC
>NW_003852436.1:430311-452287 GCF_000181295.1 Otolemur garnettii
CCTCAAGCTGTCCCCCTGGGTAGAGTGCTGTGGCATCACAGCTCACAGCAACCTCCAACTCCTGGGCTCAAGCGATTCTCCTGCCTCTGCCTCCCAAGTAGGTGGGACTACAGGTGCCTGCCACAACGCTCAGCTATTGTTTTGTTTGCAGGTCATTGCTGTTTGGTGGCCGGGGCTGGATTCGAACCTGCCAGCTCAGGTGTATGTGGCCAGCGCCTTAGCCACTTGAGCCACAGGTGCTGAGCCTCACATCTCCTTTCGATGTTAGTGCTAGAAGAGATTCTAGTGTAACAATTTTTCAAATGCCAATAAGATCATGTAATATTTGGATAAGATCATATAATATTCTGTCATGTCAGTAATAGCCAATTCAATGCAGAAGGGTATTACTATATCTTATACAGAGAAGAAAAAAATATTACCAGTCTACTATGCATCTGATACTGGGTTATGTGCTTTCCTATTACCAAATTTAAACCTCAAAACAGTCACCCATACTGTAATCTTATAAATTAATACACCAGTGATTTGTCCAAGAGACACATTAACCAGTCTGCATATGTGATGGACACTGAAAGCCCCTTCCCCCATCCTTTAATTCCCTTGCTGGATAAGGGCACACTTGCTGAACACCTTCCTCACTGATGGTGGAAGGTAACCTTTAAAAAGGTAGAAATCCTCATGCTCCTGGTAAAGAAGAGGAAGAAAAATTTGCGGTTAAGGTAATTCTCAGAGAACCATCAAGATTTCAACAGCATATCCTGGTTGCAAATTCCTACCCCTCCCAAGTGTTACCTAACTCAAAGAGAAACATTAGTCCTTGCTCCCATTGAGGTCAGTTTGTAAAATGCGCCAAGTCAGCCAACAACCTTCCAGACAAGTTACCACTAAACAGAGGGCGAATACCAGGCCCAAACAACAGGGAAAACTCAGGTGAATGACTGCTCTGTGTTTGTAATATTGTCCGAGCTAATGTACCGTGTATTTGTCTGCAGCATGATTTAAAATATTTATAGAAGTTAGAGAAAGAGGGGGGGAAGTATCAGTCCACAACTCTACTTTTTTATTACTCTTTTCTAAAGACCATTATCTACTAAACAGATAGAAATTTAAATTTTTCCCCTGGAGTTACTTCTGAGCTAGCTTTTTCCTTAACCTGGTAAGAGCCAGGCCTGTACTTTGTGTAGTCAGTGATGTAAGCCTCAGCCAAGTGACTTCCCTCTGGATCAGACACTCAGATGCTTACAGCCTTAGGCTTGCTCACCAGAGATCTGAGAGTGGTATGTGTGTGTTTTCCTTAGAGATCCCTACGTGCACACTGTTGGTTTTACAGACTAGAACACTGCTAAAACAATAAAAGGCAAGCTTATTCTGTTTAATACAAAGAACATGGCCTCATGGTGAAGCTTTACACTAGCTGTTAAAAATATAATTTGGTTTTTAAAGTTAATTCTTTGCAAGAGCTCAACTATTAGCTGTGAGGGTCATAATTTTGACATGTGGCCCACATGGAAAGGGTGCTACCGGTACATTTAGGCAGGATATGATATTAGGGAGACTGGTAATAAAAATACTTTTAATATTTCAAGGGGTTTGGGAGAGTGGAACATTGGGCTGCCAGTTTCGTTCTGACCCCCTATTCTGGGGGTTCTGATAGCTCCCCTTCTTGAGTATTCTTCCTCAAAGTCTCCTCCAAGTTTTCAGGCCTTTCTTTTTTCTTTTTTTCTGCTCTCATCTGAACTACTGCAAGGGGCCTTCAAGGTGATGGCCTCACCTGCTGTTTGGGCCCCTGTGACTGGCTGCCCTGCTCACCACTGCCTGCTCTTCTTCCCAAAGTAGAGCTCCACTCCTCACATTTCCTATGAGAAAGAGCTTCCACGGCTTCTGTTGGCTTGTGGCACACCCTGGCACACAGTTTACACTCTCAGTTTACACTTTTCTCCTCCTAAGTCCCGTGTTGCTATAAAACTGAATGATTAGTCTCTGGGTGGGCCTGCACGATCCTATAAAGTTCCCCTCTCACTTTGCCTTAACTCCATGCCACCTCTTATGGGAAATCTTTCCCCATCAAATTACCCAAACACAAAGTAAAAAAAAAAATTTTTTTTTTGAGACAGAGCCTCAAGCTGTCACCCTGGGTAGAGTGCCGTAGCATCACAGCTCACAGCAACCTCCAGCTCGTGGCCCAAGCGATTCTCTTACCTCGGCTTTCCAAGTAGCTGGGACTACAGCACATACCACAATGCCTGGCTATTTTTTGGTTGTAGTTGTCATTGTTGTTTGGCAGACCCGGGCTGGATTCAAACCTGCCAGCTTTGGTGTATGTGGCTAGCACCTTAGCTGCTTGAGCTACAGGCACCGAACCAGCACAGAGTAATTTTTATTTCCTCTTAACCACAAAAGTTATCTGTTTAGGTATGATATATTTATTTGAAGTTATATTAGGGACCACACCATGTTCATCTTTGTATCTGTGGATAGACAAAGAAATAGATGCGGTAATAACTATTTCTGTTTACAGAGGCCCTGAAGAAAAACACTGGAAAGCTAAACATCACTCTCCCCTGAGCCATCGTGCCTCTAAGTGTTTTTCAAAAGCCACACCAGTGCTCAAGTGGAGGGAGTTCTGAGGCCCTCTGAGGCCCAGGGCTCGCTGCCTTCCCACAGGAGCGCAGCAGACACAGGTACACAGAACACTCCTGGCTGACACACCCTCCACCACCCACTTCCCCTCAGGGATTCACCCACCTTGAGTTTAGAACTTCACTGGAGCTACAATTCCACCCTGACAGAGAACCAAAATGTATATGATGTATTAGACATTTAAACTCAAGTCCTGAGAGAACAATTTCTTCCCCGGAGTAAATTTCTAATGAGGAAGCAAAAGGATGTCTGTTACAGAGGCTGTAAGTTAAATTCTTCCCCCAAACATTGTTCCGAAAGTCACTGAACTCTTTCAGAACCAACTTCTGCAAAATTATATGGATAATGCTACTGACACAATATTTTACTGTTGCTTCCAAACTCAGTTACTATTTTATATATTTGACTCATTTAAAAAAAAAATTAGGGAGGCAGGTTGGTATGTTGGAGAGAGGTTCTGTGAAGCCAAGTCTGTCTTCCCACCTCCCTGAAAATCCCTGGATTACTTCTTCTCTATACCTAAATTCCTGCCTGTATAAAATTAGGATAATATCAGTATTTGCCTCATAAGACAATGAATAATATCTGTAAAACACTTAGCACAGAGGCTGCACATAAGAACTAAACAATTATGGCAATGGTAATAATAGCTATGACAATGAAACTACTGAGAATGCTCTGTTTATGGAGAGAAGTAGATTAGTTGGTAAACACCTGGACATTCAGACTAGCTTATCTTTGGGGAAAGATCAGAAGCAGTTTATACCAGTCTCCAAGTAAGTAAGTGTTAGACGTTAAGTAAAGACTATTGCAAACAGCACTAAAAAAGCCAAGAATGGCTTGGGAAACCCCCTGCTTGAATGCAGTTTACTGCAAGTTCATACACATAATCCAGGCACTGTGCAAGTCAGAGCCTGAGATGCTTCTAAGGGCTTTAAAGATTTTGTCTGACTCTAATTGTTTACTGTTAGGTACAAATGAGTGGCCATGGGTCCCAAATAGCCCCATTCAAGTCTTAAGCAAGTTGTTTCAGCATAATTAAAAGTACTCCCTCTTATTCTCAAAAGGGTTCTGGTTTTGGATAATAATGTGGATGTCCACTCTATGTAACAGAACCTTCCCTAGTTCTAAGCCAGTGGACAGTAAAAACAACACTGATCTATTTCTAAAGCTCTTGTTCACATTCTGCAAAGGAGCCTGAGGACTATGGACAACTGGACCTTATGTTTTTAAGTAGCTTGGAAGGAGAAGGTGGTCTAATAAGGAGAGTCAAGATCAAGAATTTGCATTAAAGTTTTACAAGTAAAAGTAAACTCTGAAGAATGAAAGCAAATTCTAACAATTAAAGAAGAGTATTTCTTCCTTTATCTTTCATAACATGGGGGCATAAGAAATCAATAACTTTTAAATTCTACGAAGGCTTCCTGTGGATCAACTCAAAATCATTGGGCCCCAATAAGTGCCAACATTAGCTTTGCTTGTAAGAGAGCTAAAAAGCTCCGTGAGTTCACAGCATTGTGAAATTCTCTTAAACACACACACACACACACACACACACTTTTTAACTGGCTTTAAAGTAAAATGAAGAAACACATTAGATTGTATACCTTTTAGAGAATTCAGAAATACAGTATTATTCTGCTTAATCTCACCCTACGACTTTAGGGACACTGCAGAAGGGGTTATGTTTATGAAAACATTAAAATTGATTTCTCCCAATGTAACAATAACTATGTAGCCTCATGCATTTGTTCAGTATTGCCACTTTATTTTTCTTTATCACTTGTTCATACAAACTGGAAAGAAACCAGACTGAACCAAAGGCTAAAAATTATTTACTTACATGCTTGGTTTAAAACATTCTGGAATAAAACCACAGTGCACTGCAAAACATCACGATGAGCCGTACGTGGCAGAACCAAATAAATACGCTAAAGAGTATTTTTCGGTATTCACTGTTACAAAATCATAATGTCTCATGATACAAACAACGAGATTGTATAACGTCCCTGCATCGTTTTTTTAGAACTAGCAAAAAAGAGGAGGAGAAACTCAGCAAAACAAAGTGGCGAGAAAAGTCGGGGGAGGGGCGCTAGAAGAGAAGGGGCGGAGAAACACGACACCGAGGCGGTGATATCACCCGCAGCCAACTGCATGGAATTCAGAAAGTTAAGTGTCACCCAGCAATTTCGGTGCGGGCTCGAGGCGCGACTGCACAGCGTGGCGGCGGCTGCACCCCGGCTTGGGAGCAGGAAGGGGGAGGGGGCGGTTTCACTGAGTTGACTCAGGGGCAGGGGTGGGGAGGACCACCCGCCTCCGGGACGGTGAGCGATCGAGCCCCGGGGTCCGAAGCATCGTCCACTGCCTGGCAATGATTTCATCTTTCGGGATGAGCGGCCGCCCCGGCCGCGGCTGCCACGTGCCCGGTCCGACCCTGTGCGCTGAGCTCGGGGACAGACCAGAACGCAGCTGCGGTCGCCTTGGGGCGCAGCGGCAAGCGGAAGGATAGGGCTGGCGGCCGGAGAGGGGATCGGAATTGCCAAAACTGGGCTGGGAGATGGCTCCGCGGAGACCACTGGCATCAAGGGGCTGCCTAGCTGAGCACACCCACCCTCCATCACCGAAAGGGAAAAGGCCAGATTGCGGGACAGGTTTCGCAACTCCGAGGGCGGATGCAGGCTGTGGCCCGGCGGGATGGAGCAGCCGTGTCTTCCCGGGGCCCCCGGCTTGGCGGAACCCCATTCCCGGCCTGCCCCCAGCCGCGCAGTGCGCACTCCCGGCGGCGTGACGGTGGCTGTCCGGCCCCCGTCCGAGCCGGGCAGCCGGCCACCCACGTAGGGGACTGTGGCGGCTGCGGGGCCCGGCGCCGCGCGGGTCTCAGCCCGCCACTCCTTACGTGTGCTCCAGGCCCTAGGCGCCTCCTCCCCCGACCCTGGAGAAATCTTTGTACCTTCCACCGCCTCCTCCACCATCTCGTCGTCGCTATCCATGGCGGCTGGGGACCCTGCCCAGCTCCGGGCCGCGCGGCTGCCTCCCGTCCCTCCGGGTGCTCCCGGCGGCTGAGCGAGCGCTGGGGCTGAGCCCTGCGAGTTTGAAGGAGGAGGAGGAAGAGGAGGAGCAGTCGGGGCTGGCTCGCACTGCCTCCCCCTACAGCCCTTTCAATTCCTTGGCCTTCAGCGGCTGCGGCAACTGCCGTCCCCCCTCCCTTCGCCCACTTGCCCCTCGCCTCGGAGGCTCCGAGGTGCCGCTGTGGCCGCCGCCGCCGCTGCAACTTTCTCCTGTAATGCCCCCTCTTTGTTATCGAGCAGCTGATCCGCTGACATCACCCAGCGCCGGTGCGCTCCCTCCCTCGCTGATTGACAGTTCCCTGTCCCTTTCCAGAAGTAAGCCTCCTTAAAACGAAAGGCGCTCCGGGGCCGCGTTTACTCTGCGCCCCAGCCCAGCAGCCCCCGGGCCCGTCAGCGTTTATCTGCCTGTGCGCGGCTTGGCGCGCTCCGAGCGCCCCACGCGGTCCTGGGCGCCGGGGGCCTCTCGCGGGCACTTGGGACCGCCTAGTACCCGCCTTTGGGGGGAAAAGAGCTCTTGACCTCCAGCTGTGCCAAGAGAAAGTGGAGTCCGTGGGGCACCGCCCGCTGAACCCCTCGGGACAGCCTCCAAAGTGCAAGGGAAGCTGAGGAAGCGTTTCTGACGCTCCGGCGCCTCGACTTCCTCCCGCCGTCGCCCCCACTTTACCCCGTTCGCCATCCGGAGTCGCACGAGTGCGGCACGCACAGGAGCGCAGGTGTCCTCGCCGCCCCGCATCACATCCGCAAGCCGGTTCCCCAGGCTCGAGGGGGTGTTATGCCGACCGGATCCCTCCGGACTGCTGCTCCCACCCCAATGCCCCTATCCCCACCCTCCTGCGGATCGTCAGGCCCCTGGGTGATTCAGAAACTGGTGGAATCCAAATGGCAGCGAGCTCTTTATCAGGCAGGAAACAAGCCGCACCGAAAGCTGGGCAGGTTCCTTCTCGAGGTTTGAGAATGGAAAAGGAGCCACCGAGTGGAGCTAACGAGGAATAAAGGACCCTCCGTCTGGTGCGCCTCCCGCCCTCTACTTGTGGTGTTCCCAACTGTCTCCCTGTTTCTTCCAAGTGCCAACCACTTCACAGATTCCGGCGTGTTCAAGTGCAGAAAACCACTGGGAACCGGGTTCCCGGCCCAGCCACTTAGGCAGTGTCATTATGGCGCTGCCTCTTACAGGTGGCGGTAAAGGGCGGCCGTAAATAGCCGGTTAAACAGATGCAAATGTACACAATGTACCGTGGAATTACCGGGTGCCGCTCTGGGTCCCTGCCAAGAACAGCTACAGCACTGGGGGAGGGGGTGGGGCGGGGAGCACAGAAACTTGTTCCATTTTGTTTCCTGAACAATGAATTAGGCTGTGTGGATTTCACAGTACTTCCAGCACCCGGGAGACCGACTACTCCTTGCTTTTGACTCTTTGCTTAACGTGCCAGGTATTTTTTTTTAATCGGAGTATTGCCAGCTTGCTTTTGAAATTTAGTTTTCCTCTGCAGAAAAGGGAACAGTGCTGAGAACGTTAGCCCCATACACTTCCAGGAATTTCAGCTCTTTTCGACTGTTTTAGAAAGAGGGAGGCGGGGGTGCGGGTGGGGGGGGGGTGGACCAGGAATTAAGAGACTTGGGTCCTGCAGAGGTAGCGGTATCCCGGAAGGCCATCTCTACTAGCCTTAATTCCTCCTCTAGGAGTTTAGAGTTGTAGGCCACACTGATATGAGGATTCATATCAGAGCCCTGTGGCTTAAAGCTGGATGGCTAGGAGGTCCTGCAGCCTAGGCTTGAGCATTCTGAAGTCCTCTGGCTCAGGGGAAATTATGTTGAAGTCCTCCAGTTTAGTCTAGACCTTTCTAAAGTCTTATGACATGGGTTTGACCTCTTTAAAGTCCTTCAGTGCAGATGCTTGGGCCCGAAGGCTAAACAGAGAAGAAGTTCCTGCAGTGGAAGATGAAAGAGCCACTTTCGGTTACATCATTTTTCAAACATGAACCACAGAAACAGGATTTTATTTCTGATTTTTTGTTGAAGTCATCATTTACTGTGCGTGATCACTCACTGGTTTTATATGGTATTTTTTCTTATTTCCCCCTTTTACATACTGCCTCCTCCTTTACATATTATACTGATACACAAAAATGCACCAGATACTCATCTTTCCCCATTTATTTCAGGGTAAAAAGATGCTGAAAGCTAAAGGAAAAGTAAAAATAAGTTATTCCTTTATTCAGAGGGGTTGAAGGTAAGGGGGTGGGTTGGAAGAAATCTCCCCTCAAAACACATAGGAGACACAGGTTCCTGGTGGGGGTGTGTGGAGGGCAGGAGGGGGAGAAATCATGTCACAAGTGTCCTGCCCCTATCTTTAGGGTCAGAGTAAGATGTCCAGCTGTCCCCTTGGTCCTGGAGGGTTCTTCCAGCCTGGATTGCACACCTAAACTAATAGGCACTCCCTTTCCACCTGCTACTTTGAGAACACCTGAAACCCTGCATGCAGCTCACATCTGGGAAGGTCTTCTCTGAACCTTCAGGGGTGGGAGTGGGAAGCCACCAGGGTCTTCCTGGCAGAGTCGGTAGTGACGGGAGTGAGAGCTGCCTGAGAACCTTCAGCAGACCGGCACATGACGTAAGCAGCAGCAGGGACACAGTCCCTTCCCTCTTCCCTCCTGTTTCATTCCTGCTGGCTCTGGGCCCACAGTTTAGGAAAAATCTTTTTATGACTTCTCCTTAAGATACACTTGCATCTTTACAAATCATTTTGTGTATATTTTGAGTCTACTTTTCTTGACTGACTGATTCTTATTTATAGGCCCAGAACCCAACACAGTGCCTGCGTACAGAACGTGGGCTAAGCATTGTCAGTGATGATTCTGCAGATAGGAATATTCTGTTTTCTATAAACAGTGCTGAGTCTTTCTCCCAGACTAGATTGTCTTCCTGTGTTTTGGCAAAGTGCTTTGTTTCAGTTCAAGTCCGAAGAGCATTTTTGAGTTGTTCTACTTTCCCACATCAACTGGCCCCAAATCGGCTTCCATCACATTCTTTCCCACAGTTTTCTTCATCGAGAGCTTATTTCATAAACCCTCTTTCCACTTGGCTTCCCACCAGTTCCCCCTGTCGTACTCTATACCCACCAATGTGGTCATGGGCTAGAAAATCAATAAAGCTCTTAATCACAAACGATGTGCAGCAGCAGAAGCGGCAGTGGCCGCGTGGCTTAGCCCCTGACTTGGCGGATCCCCAGTGCAACAGCACAAGCCCTACCAGGGAGGAAAGGGACTGTGATCCAGCATCAAGGCCGGGGATGGAACTTGCTTCCGCGTTCACAGCACCGAGGAGTAACTTTTTGAAGCTGCTCTAGCTTAGCTTTAATTGTCTCCAAGGATATGTCCCTCCCCTTCATACCCAGCTTGGGGAAACAGAAGTCCCTTTTCCGCTGCAGCAAGCCGTCAAAATACTGAGTTAATTTTATTCATTTTACCACGCATGTCTTTCCCGGGGAAGGCTGGTGCTTACTTACAAGACTGATATAACTTTTGCAATAAATATATTTTTACAAGCTTCTTGTATTTTACGCACCTTCCTACATTTAGGGGAAACAATTCTGTCAATTTGCCGCTATGCATGCTAAGCAAATTGTGAAAAAAGTAGTGAATGTGGAACTTGTGTGGGATTCATGACTGCTGGCTGTTACTGCCTCCTCAGGCTGCCCTGCTGGAAGGGCTCGGGGACCCAAGCATGGCAGGTGCCTTAAAGACCTCTCTAGGTGTCCCAGCTCTGGGTTCCAGCCTGTGTTCACACTGCCAGCAGGGAGATAAAGATAGGATGAGTGGAGGAATTCTTAGTCTTCAAGTCTCATTTTGGCACTGCTCACTCCTTAAGATTTTTCCCACCAAATTCGCCAGTTTGATTGAGTTTTCTCTTTGTCTGTTTCAGTTCTGCCAAGCACCAGCCAGGCAACTGGGTAATTCAGCTCCCCAGGCCTTAGTTTTCCCACCTGTAAATGAGCAGTTGAGCTACATAAATTCTAAGCTCAAACCTGCTCTGTCCACCTTTCCTGGGGAAAAGCTAAATAGAGCATGAAGAGCCCCAGGGACAGACACCAAAAAAAAAAAAAAAAAAAGCAAAGGGAGGAAGCCAGGGAGGAGAACTCTAGCAAACCAAATATTTAAGTCCCAGGTCATCTCCCCTAATGGCACTGAGCTGCAGTGTGAGGGAAGGACCTTTATGGACCCTAGCTCTGGAGGCATGGAAGTTTCAGGAAAACCAAGTTTCTTGGGTTCAGAATCTCTGAGTCACCCATCCAGTGGCTAACTGTGTTAGTGGTAACTGCTGGAGCTGGAGGGAGGGGTGGGAGAGGAGCAGCGGAGATGAGATGGGTGGGGAGGGGATAAAAGGAAAGCCTTTGCAGCATGGGTAGCACAGGGAAGAGCAGGGACTTCAAGGGCACCAAATAAAGGTCTGAGGAGCAAAGAAAGAGATGGAGAAAATTCATTCTGCTGGAAATAGACATGACTGCAGTCAGGAAGAGGATTCACGGATTCAGGGTGACCTGATTTGATTACAGCAACAGGAAGTGCAGGAGGGAGAGGGCAGAATAACCTGACCTGAGGAAGGGAATTAAATAATAGTGAAGACACCACAGTTGCTATGGCATTAAAATACCTCATGCCACATTCAGCTGCTTCTTTCTCTTTTGTTTGATTCTTGTTCTTGCAACATGTTAATGTTATTGCAGTTATCCAGTAAACCAAATTTAGACTTCTGGGGCATGGGGGAAGGGAAGGTGCAGCCTAGACATGTCTGGGTTGATTCTGGGGCAATATTCTGCCTCCATAGGGTGCTTGGATGTTTTGCTCTTTGTATTATGAGATATGAAAACCCCTGTCAGATTTGGGACTGCTAAAGCTGTTGAATGACATAACTTGAAAAAAAAAGGAATTTTTTTCAAAGAGGCAACTAACTGCTTTAGAAATTACTTCAGACTGGGCACAATGGCTCACTCCTGTAATCCTAGCACTCTGGCCAAGGTAGGAGGATCAGTTGAGTCAGGACTTTGAGACTAGCCTGAGCAAAACCCCATCTTTACCCACAATAAAAAAAAATTAGCCGGGTTTGGTATGGTGTGCTTGAAGTCCCAGCTACTTGGTAAGCTGAGCCTCAAGCTGAGGATTGCTTGAGCCTAGGAGCTGGAGGTTGCCATAAGCTATGATGACACCACTGCACTCTAGCCCCAGTGACAGAGTGAAATCCTGTCTTTAAAAAATGTTTCAGAAAAGGGTAGTGCCTGTGGCTCGAAGGAGTAGGGCGCCGGCCCCATATGCCAGAGGTGGCAGGCTCAGACCCAGCCCCGGGCAAAAAAAAAAAAAAAATTAGAAAAATCAATAGGATGCAGAAATTTGAAAAACAAATACAGCCACCTACAAAATCAAATTGTGTTGGCTTAAATATTATTTTCTTGCTTTTGAAAAGTTATCTTACTGGGCTATAATTAAGATTATTGGGTCCTCTGATAGGTTCTATGCAAAAAGAGACATTGCAGAGAGTGGGCACATCATATACTTTTTTGACATTAGTGTACACAGGATGAATGGAGGGTTATTTCCAGACAATATGTTTACCACAAATGTTGCAACTTTCATCTAGGCCCAGCTCTTAATCTTCTTCATGTGGGCTCACATTAACCAGACTCCAGAGACTGATGTACAAACCTAAATTATGACCAATGGGCCAGAATACGTATGTTGTGATGGCAAGTACAGTTTTTCTTTGTAGATAAATGCACTTGAGAAGACAAATTCCACCCAGAAGTTGCTTAGTTAGCTGGAGTTAGAATAAATGACATTAGTTATGTGGTCCACAAGAGAAATGCTCCGGGCACAATGTTCTGAAAGAATGAGACTACATACCCATCTCCCCCATCCTCTTAGCCCCATCTGCTTCTGAGACTCCAGGCTTCTCTTCTCCATTCTCCAGTTTCCTCAAACCAGTTGCTCCACACAGCATCCTATATAGCCCACGAGGCAGATTTATACTTTTAAAGTCATAATCACATTCTCTTTCTACTTTTCTGACATTACAGTCAATTACTTTAGTAGAAATTTGAGGTATCCCCTAAATTCCTTGGTCACATATTCAGTCACTGTCTTGCTTTAGTCCCACTGAATTCTTCCCAAATTCATTGTGTGTCCAGATTTTGCTAGTCTAACCTTCTGAGGGCAATCTGGTTCCCAGGTTCTTGGGGAAGCATCACATTCCCACTTCATGGGCCACCATCAGTGGCATAATCTTCCTTGGAATACCATGGAGGTTAGACAAATAGACTAGCTGTATTAAGATGTGGCCTGTCCTGTGATAGAGTTCTCCATATTTTCCTGGGTACCCAGCTTAAGGGTATTTTTGTTCTTGTGCAGGAGTATAGATGTTGGCCCTTTGCTATGATGACTTAGGCAGTGAAATTTCATTGTGGAGATGTGGATGCTGTCTACTATAGCATAGATGGAGGCCAAAGTGTCCTCTTCATTGCCCAAATGGGACTCTCTGATTTTGAATTCAGTACTCAGAAATGAAAATATCTACATGGTACTATTAATTCAGTTGTAAACAATAGCAGATTGGTGAAGTGTTTCTGGAACCCCTCGTATTAAAATGGTACCCTCAATCCACAGGCAGCCCCTCTTAAGCCATCCCTTTTCCCAGGATGTACTCTACCAGAGACTTGGCTTGTAACTTCTTTGAATTGGGGGTGTCCTTCTAGGCCATTTAAGGTCTTATTGATCCTCCTTGCTGAGTCCATAGACCAATTCCCAGGAAAAGATTCTGTGGCCAACCTTTTGGAATCTCTTTCAGACAAATGTAAAAGGCCCATCTCAAATGGTCCTGTGTTCAAGACCTAGGAACACAAAGAAAGTAGCCCTGTGGCGGGCCCTACCCTGTCTCCTTGGAGAAAAATGCCAGTTGAGCAGCCCTGCTGTGGGAGTAGGAATTCTCCAAACCATGAACATGTCTTCCCAGTCTGGCATCTGGGGAAAGGTTGGGGCCTGGGATAAGTCTAGTTACTGCTCCACTGGGAAGTCTGGGCACCTCCTGCCTGTTGTTCCCCCCGCCCCTGGCATTCTTTACCTATGCAGGTATGGCAAAGGTGATTTGAACGAGGCTAAGTTCAGTTTTCAGTTGTAGATAAGAGAAGGAGCGAGTCAATTATCTTTTCCCTCCTGCCAGTCCTGTAAGATTTCGGATAATCTGCAGCTAAATTTCCTCAATATTTCAAAGTAGTCCTTCTGGAGATCTGTATTGCGAATTTGGGGGTCATGGATTCATCTTATTTTCATTTTCATACAAAGGACAATTTCTATCACTGCCCTACTCTTTTCAAGTATGTAGAGAGGTTGATTCTGCATAGGAAGTAATTTGGCATCTCTGAGCTCATTAACTAAGCTACAGAGTGATTTAAGGACTTGTTCAGGATCCCACAACTAAGGAGGGAAGGAGGGAAGTGAGAGAATAGCATTTAGAGCCAGTCTGTTGTTTTTAGGAACTTAATTCCCATGATTTCATTTCATCTTGACGATGACCTTATGGAGTATTATTTACATTTATAGATGAGGAAACCTGAGACTCCAAGTTTAAATAACTTGTCTGGAGTCACATAACTGGTAAGAGTGGGATGGGAGCCATAGCTGTCCAAGCCATGAAGAGGCAAATACAGAAGAAAGGGAAATAACAGGACAAATGTAGAAAAAATAATTCTAGAAGATAGGAGAGTAAAGGAGAAGTTCGTGAAGAAGCTCTACAGCAATTTGCACGGTGCCTTACAAGGTGACAGAATCATAAGAGCATATTTATGGCTGCCTCTGATGGCAGCGGAGAGTGTTGAATTGTCTCTGAGGGCACACTTTATGGAGGGGTCCCAAATGACTCTCCCTCATTTGAGATGATCCTCACTAATTTGAGATGATACGCTTTTTGGGTTCAAGTTTCTCAGTTTGTTTTTCTGGTTATGGTGGCTTAGTGGAGGATAGAGATCTTTCTGCGGTGGATGTGTTATCCTTCCAAGTGCCTAGCCTGGTGCTGGACATGTAGGTGTCCAGGAGATTTGACAAGTGCATCATCAGGAAGAACCATCCTGCCACTGAGGACAGAAGCCAAGTGAGCCCACCGTGCGCAGGATGGTTGGCCATGGCTAACTGTGACCATCTTAGCAGCAATTTACACCTGACAGAAGACTTTAGAGCTATAGGAGTAGAAAAAGACAGAAAAGACAGTTCTTTTTGAAGAACTTCATTAATTTTTTCTTTAAATCCAGTCTTATTGTATAATTTTTAACCACCATTTACTTTATTACTTTTAGAAGAGAAAAACTCATTTTAGAGAAAATTAGAAATATAGACTATCGGAAAGAAGAAACTGGCCAGGACTGTGGCTCAGGCTTGTAATGCTAACACTTTGGGAGGCTGAAGCAAGAGAATCACTTGAGCTCAGGAGTTTGATACCAGCTTGAGTAAATGCTAGACCCCATCTCTACAAAAAATGGAAAAATTAGCTGGGTGTAGCGGCATGTATCTGTAATCCTAGCTACTTGGGAGGCAGGATTAGCTGGGTGTAGCAGCATGTATCTGTAATCCTAGCTACTTGGGAGCCCCAGGACTGCGAGGCTGCAGTGAGTGATGATGATGCCATTGCATTCTATCCCAGGCGCTGAGTGAGACCTTGTTTCCAAAAAAAAAAATGAAGAAAGAAAGTAAAGATCACTCAAAATCCGAACAATCAACAGAAACCACCATGAACAATGTGGAATATGTCCTTTAAGTCATTTTCTAAAAATATGTAAGCATAGAAAAAATGTGCTTATAAGACACATAATACTCTGTTTTTTCCAGTTAATTCCACTCATAAATAGTATTTTATATTAATTAACTGTCCAATAGTATGCTCAATTCTATGTATTATAGTCCACCATTTCCCCCCATAGTGTCATTCAAGATGGACTTGTGTGAAGAGTATTCTTCAAATTAATAATAAAAATGTAAAAATCTATAGTCTAGGCATTTTTTCATGCACAGAAGTAAGCAATCATATGTTTTTCAGAACAGTAGAAAATATACCTGCATAGAATGACACCCGGGAACATAGAAGCCAAAATACCAAAGGTAGCTGTTTATCTGAGGGTGACATGATCTCAAGTGGTTAATTTTTTTCTTTTTATTCATTTAAAAAACTTCTTATACTGACTATTGCTGACTTATCTAACTATAAAAGAGAGTTTCTTAAAAGAAGACATACCAGATGGAGGCACAGTTCTTTACTTTTGTAGGATTTATTTTTCTGTGCGTGTAATAGGGAAATAATAATTTCACTCCATAGAGAGGTTGTGAGAATTAACGGATATGATGTGGGAGAAGCACTGCAAAGAGTCCCAGGCACATTGTGGGTGCCCAGTACGTCGCGGCCACCATCATCCAACTGTCACACATTCATCTGCTTCTGCTTTTACTCTCTCACCTGCTCCTTGGAGTAGGAGGGTGGCCTTTCAGGTCTGATCACATTAGCCATTGCCCTACTTAAAAGCCTTCCGATGTTGTCTTTGCACTTAGAATCAAATATAAATAACTTCCCCTGGCTGCAGGACCCTGCAGGATCTGGCCCCTCACGGCATCCACAAGCAAATCTCATATTACTCTCCCTCTGCTCAGCTTGATACACTCTAGAGGCATCAACCCCTTCATTCTATCCTACCTCAGGGCCTTTGCACTCGCCATGCCCTTTACCTGGGTTCTCTTCCCCATAGCCACTCCTAGCCAGTTTTCATCTTAGCATGAAAGTTGCCTCCAACCAAGATAGCTCCCTCCACACTTGTGCATACTACGTCCCCGTGCCTTCTTTCCTTTTCGTCCTGACATTGGTCCTGCTTTACATGCTATTGGGTGTCTGTTTTATTCTCTACTTGTTCTCAGTCTCTCCATAGACCTTGTTTGTCATGACAGAGCTGTCCCTAGCACCTTGTAGGTGCTAAGATAGTGTCCAGCACCTTGTAAGTGCTCCACACATCATTAACAAATGCTTTAATCAAGGCTTTGTCAAGTGATTGAACAGTTTAGTCTTTCTAAGGAGGAAGAGGGCAATTATATCACTTTATTTCTACACCCTCCCCCATCTCCTCCCAGTCAGAGGATAATTTTTAAAAAAATCAAAACTGTTTCTCAAGATTCCCCAACGTGGCCAGATTTGTAGATTTTCATCCCAGATTGAGATTTTGGGGCTTTTTTTTTTTTTATTTAACCCTGTCCAGATTTGAAAAGAGAACCCTTGCAGGCTTTGATACATGAGACTGGACAGGCAGTCCTGACTCTACAAAGAAGTTGTGTTCCCAAAGTTTCTTTGTGTATTTTGTTTGTTTCCAACACAGAATGCATTTTTCACTGGAAACAATGTTCCCAGACTAGCCCACAAAAGCCTATTTAACCCACAATGCAAGTAGAAAAAAAATTGCTGAAATTCTAGGAAACGCAACAGGGAAAATGAATAAGAAATATAATTTCAGTGCTTTTCTTGAGTATAGTGCTTGAGGAAAGGCAGCTTCCAGCAAAGGAGAGTGTGAAGCAGCAAGGCTCAAGGTATGGGAGATTCAGAGAGTGGAGTGGAAGCTGGGCTGCCATGGCCAAGGCCAAGATCCTGCCGAGGTCCTACCCAGGCTGTGGGGTCAAAAGCCCTGCCCTATATGGAGCAGCTGGGGCCTGGGCAGATCTGAGCTTGTGTGAGGGAACATTCCTGCAGATTCGAATGCAACAGCGGGCAAGCAAGGGCTGACGTCAATTCTTCCGCCCATTGAATCCTGGAGCCTAGATTCAGCGTGCGAAAATTCTTCCATAAAACCAACGTGTGAGCATATAATATTAACAGGTGGCTCATCAGCCTGTTCAGGAAATTTCTGCCTGAGTTACTGAAGGATAAACACGATGACACATCTGAAAAAATAATGGATTCAGTTATGTATACCCCAAGGTAATTCAGGCATTTTTTAAAATGATCTGATCTTTATGTTACTACTTTAAGGCAAAATCTTTTATCACCAAAGTTAGCTCCCAGAAAGTTGGGGTATCTCCTACTATGGGAGGTCTTATAAAATTTCCCATGTTTGGGCAGCACCTATGGCTCAGTGGGTAGGGTGCCAGCCCCATATACCAAGGGTGAAGGGTTTGAACCCGGCCCCGGCCAAACTGCAACCAAAAAATAGCCAGATGTTTTTGCGGGTGCCTGTAGTCCCAGCTACTCTGGAGGCTGAGACAAGAGAATCGCCTAAGCCCAGGAGTTGGAGGTTGCTGTGAGCAGTGATGCCATGGGACTCTACCGAGGGCGATAAAGCTCAAAAAAACAAAACAAAAAAATTCCCATGTTTTCTGAGATTTCAAAATCTCTAATACTTTGAGGAAGAAAATGTTCTATTTGGGAAAGACCCATTAATTTGAAATCAACTCTAACTTGAATGCTTGTTGGAAGGGTCCCCTAGAAGAACTGAAAGAAGGAAGCAAAGAAATTGAACCTAGAAGTATTCTCGCAAAGAAGACCTCACAATTGTTAAGTGCTTTTTGTCAGTGTAAACGAACTCTTCAATATTACTCAAAAGCAATAGTGACATTAAATAATTGGTCATACGTATAGGTAGCAATGATGAATGTAAATGTAGAGGACAAACACAAAAGTGGGGTAACATTTCCAACAAGAGTGTCTTATATGGAATTTTAAGGGCTTGGACAGGGGAAAAAAAATGCTCCTGAAAACTGTTAGATGATTCCAAAAAGGGGTCTAGTGATAATGAAGTCATTAATGTCAAAAATGTATGTGAAGAGTTTGAATAAAATTGTTTTATGAAATGTGAGATTGAAAATAGCTACATTATAAATTAAGATATTATAATATCTTATGTAGTGTGTGATTTAAATATATGTGCAGACACAGAAAGATAAATACTGCATGTTCTCACTCATGTGTGGGAGCTAAAAAAGTTGATCTCTTAGAAGTAGAGAGTATAATAGTAGGTACTAGGAAGCTGGGAATGGTGGGGAGAGGGGAGGATAGAGAGAAACTGGTTAACTGGGCCGGGCATGGTGGTGCACACCTGTAATCCCAGCACTCTGGGAGGCTGAGGTGAGTGGATGATTGCCTGAGCTCAGGAGTTCCAGACCAGCCTGAGCTAGAGCGAGACCCTATCTCTAAAAATAGCCAGGCGTTGTGGCAGGTACCTGTAGTCCCAACTACTTGGGAGGCTGAGGCAAGAGGATTGCTTGAGCCCGAGTTGGAGGTTGCTGTGAGCTATGACCCCATGGCACTTACTATGACAAAGTTAGACTCTGTCTTGGGGAGGAGGGTGAAGAAATTGTTTAACAGATACAAAATTGCAGCTAGATATGAAGAATGAGTTCCAAGGTCTATAGCACTACAGAGTGACTATAGTTAACATCAATTGATTGTGTATTTTCAAAACACTGAAAGAGCAGATTTTGAACTTCCCAACACCAAGAAATGATAAATGTTTCAGGTGATGTATATGCTAATTACCCAGAATTACACATTGTATGCATGTATTGAAATATCCCTCTGCACCCCATAAATATATATACAGTTACTATGCATCAACTGAAAATATGTATGTGCAACTACGTTATTAAATATTCCACATGCTGGACTCTGTTATCTGTATTCCTAATAGTTTCTATATCTAATTAGGCTAATGGGGGGGGTCTCATTGGAAAAATAAGGATCAGATTTTATTTATTATTATTTTTATTTTTTTTACAGGGGAAAGAGTGAATGCAGTCCTCACTAGTACAAATTATTCAGTTGAGTTTTCCACATTTGGGGAAATTGCAGGGGTCAGCACATCCAGAGTGCAATGGATAATCTTCGCCCTGGGAAAACCACCTTTGTGATGGTGGTATCTCTCCTGCCAGGTAAATATGGATCACATTTTATATGTCCTGTCTCTGTATTCAGTCATATGTGGAATACATCAATACAAGTTTGCTAGGCGGTGCCTGTGGCTCAAGGAGTAGGGTACTGGCCCCATATACTGAGGGTTGTGGGTTCAAGCCTGGCCCCAGGCAAAACTGCAAAAAAAAAAAAACAAAAAAAACAAAAACAAGTTTGCTTCTAAAGGAGGCAGAGAATATTGGACTAAGGAAAAAGATACTTTTCAGCTGTTCAGGCTCTTGTTCTTGATTTATTATTCTAGTCATGTACTCAGGCAATCAGTTGTCTCTCTGTATCCTCTGTATCTCAGTTTCATCAACTATAAAACATGGAAACAGTTACACTTCCTACATAACTTTTTATCATCTACTATTAGGAATACACAAACTCAGTTATTGATTAATTTATACTAACAGTCAGAACCAGAATCTTGGTAATCCCAGAAGACTATTAATTTAAAACCATTTTACATTTTACTTAGTAATGTGCTTTGGTATTTACATTTTGTATCTACCTATGGTTTTATTTTAAACAAAAGAGTAAGGCTAGGCCATAAATTTAGATTTTCCTTTCTAGGCTGTTGACGTTTTCCATAGAATAGACTCCACACAGCAGTCCCCAACCTTTTTGGCACTAGAAACCAGTTTCATGGAAGACAGTTCTTCCATAGATGGGGCAGGGGGATGGCTTTGATATGAGTCTGCAAGCAATTGATTTTATGGTCTCTGTGCCCTCAAACCTCTCTGCTAGTGATGTAATCTATATTTGTAGTTGCTAGCATCACTGATCGTACACTCAGCTCCACCTCAGATCATGAGGCATCCGGTCTCATAAGGGGTGTGCGAGCTAGATCCCTCCCATGCAGAGTTTACAGTAGGGCTCAAGCGATTGTGAGACTCCACAGGTGATCTGACATAGGTGGAGCTCAGCTGGTGATGGGAGTGATGGGGAGTGGCAGTAAACCAAGCCCCAAATGGGATGGTAGATGTGAGAGAAGGATGTAATAACCCCATGTAATAACCAAGCCCCTAGCCCTTGACCCCCTCCCTAAGACCAGTGGGGGACAAGCCCCCTATCCTAGAAAAAGAAACCTCTCCTAAGCCTTTTAGTTCCTGCCCTCTCAAGGGTAGAGAAACAGCCTGAAATTAAGGAAGTATGCAGGGAGGGGTTGAGGAAGGGAGGGGTTGATTCCAAATAAAGCCCTGGGTGAAGAGGTCCCAAGTTGTTCTCAGAAATTTACCCAATACTTGTTTTGTACCCTCTGAACTATGTGACCCCCATCTTATGATCATGAAGTAATGTACTTGTGATGTGTATGTACCCCCACCCAGACTTGTGTAAACCTTTATGATGTACCCTTACCTTGTGACCCTTGAGCTGTATTGAATTGTGCTAACTGCTATGATTGGCTTCTGTATTGCGCTAGCTTGCTGACTCTGCAAAATAATAGTATAAAAGCCTCCTCACCCATTATTCGTGGCTTCTTGTTGGCCCACCACAAGGTGCACCTGCAGGTGTATCAAAATTATCAATAAATTTCTATTACTTAATTCTACCTGAAGTGGGTTCCATCCTTCTCTCACATCTACCATCCCATTTCAGTAAATACCATTGAAGCTTTGCTCACTTGCCACTCACCTCATGCTGTGTGGCCCTATTCCCAATAGGCTGTGGACTGGTACTGGCTGGAGGTTGATGACTGAAGCTCTACAGTCTAACATAGAAGGCTTCAGGGTCAGATGGTCCAGGATTCAATCCGAACCCCACCATTTTTGGTTGTCTAATCTTGAGCAAATTTCTTAGTCTTACTTAGGCTTGTCTGCCTATTTCTACAATAAAGATGATAATAATCACTATTTCATTGGCTTGTTGAGAGGCTTTAATGAGATTATACATGTAACCCTCGGAAATAAACGATGGCCATTGTTGTTATTTTAAAACCTAGGCTGGTGATCATATCAGTTTCTTAGAGCTGCTATAACAAAGCCCCACACACTTAGCAGCTTAAATAACAGTAATTTATTATCTCATAGTTCTAGGGACTGGAAATCTGAGATCAAGGTGTCAGCTCTCTCTGAAGGCTGGTGGTTCTCAACCTTCCTAATGCCACAACCCTTTAATACAGTTCCTCATGTTGTGGTGACCCCCAGTCATAAAATGATTTTCGTTGCTACTCATAACTGTAATTTTGCTACCGTTATGAATCATAATGTAATATCTGATATGCAGAATATATTTTCATTGTTGCAAAGAAGTCTCCACCCACAGGTTGAGAATGGCTGAAGAGGAATCTGTCTTTGCCTCAGCTTCTGGTGTTTGTCAGCAATCCAATATCGGATTAGGACCTGCCCTAACCACTTGATTGCATCTTGATTACCTCTGCAAAGACTGTATTTCTAAAGGAGATCACATTCTGAGGTTCTAGGGGTTGGGGCTTGAATGTACGTTTTTAGAGGGATGTAATTCAACCTATAACAGCAATAATTTTTTTTTTTTTAATTTAAAGAGATTTATTCTGAGCGGAATATTTACAGTTATGACCTGGAGAGCCACACCCAGGAAGCCTTGAGCAAGTGGTTTCTGGTAATAGTTCTTTCAAAAATTTTCCAAAGTAAGGAAAGTGTTTTACATTTTGCTATTTAAAGATGCTTCCCTACAAGATGTTATCATTGCAGAGATTGTTGCTATCAAGAATGTTCAGATTAAGAAATTTAAACAGCCGGTTGAGGTGGCTCATGCCTGTAATCCTAACACTCTGGGAGTCTGAGGGGGGTGGTTTGCTTGAACTCAGGAGTTCGAGACCAGCCTGAGTAAGAGTGAGACCCCCATCTCTACTAAAAATAGAAAAATCAGCTGGGTATTGTGGTGGGCACCTGTAGTCCCAGCTACTATCGAAGCTGAGGCAAAAGGATTGCTATAGTCCAGGAGTTTGAGGTTGCTGTGAGCTATGAAGCCACAGCAACAGCACTTTACACAAAGTGACAGAGTAAAACTCCGTCTTAAAACAAAATAAAAAACTTAAATTCAATTTGATTTTGCTTGTCAATAAATTCTCAAGCAAGGAATTTGTTTTCTTTAAATAGGGAGGCATTCTTTTGGGCAGGACTCTGTCAAGAACATGTTACAAATTGTGTTTCCAGAGAACTGTTCACTGTTTTCCATGCCAACAAGCATGAGCCAAACACTCATCTTTTCTTGTTGGCACCTAACTCCTCACTGGATTTTGATTTGAAATGGTCATTAAAATTCATCCTCATGGGGCGGCTCCTGTGGCTCAGAGAGTAGGGCACCAGCCCCATATACTGAGGGTGGTG
>NW_003852436.1:452443-453594 GCF_000181295.1 Otolemur garnettii
AAAAAAAAAAAAAAAAATTCATCCTCATGGTCTCTGGTGTGCAATAGAGAGAGAAATGCCCCTGTTTTACTTGTCGAAGTCAAGCAGACAAGGATTCAAGGTCAAGCTCTATTCACCAACAGTCAGTGACTAATGTCTCTGAGTTGAGGTAGATACCTCAACACTCCAGGGCTAGTGAAGAGATTTAGAGCGCCTAATGCCTGGTACATAGTCTTTAAGTGGTAATGCTTTTATCCTGAAAGAATAATGTTTTGGGGATTTTGGAGACCATTATCTATCACTTATTTAAGGGCTATACATATCCTTCCAAGGGCAGAACAGTAGGCCTGCACCCATGTTAGCGAAGTAACAGATATGATTTAAATGTGGCTCCAAAGCTTGCATAGCCAGAAATAGCACTTTGTTATCAAAGAGGGAGGTGTTGTGTCTCACCTTCTAACCCCCTTTCTGATCTACCATTGGTGGATCTGAAATAGTAACCCTTTTGTTATATAAACAAGATCAATGCAGGTGTCCTTTGGGTTGAGTGGAAGGCCTGGGAGACAAAGGTAAAGATGGATCTGGAGAGGACCCTCCTGTTGGGCAGGAAAGGTAAGCCCTAGACACCAGGTTATCTGGGCGAGACATGGGTGAGGAGGCAGCCTCTGCAAGGCAGCAGGACAAGTAGGATGAGGAAGGGCAGAAGTAAAGACAGGATGGCCTTCTGGATCTTGGAATTCTGCTCAGGCCCATCCAACCGGGTGAACTTAATTTTAGCTTTGAATTCCTTCCCTAATTATGACTGGTCCACTCAGGCAGGATATTCCTCCCTAAGTACTACCTTTTTCACTTCTAAAATGGGCAAAACCCAAGACCACCCTTATAAATTGATTGGAACAAGTAAGCAATGGATTAAGAGCAACCATGAAAGTCTTGGTTTTCTCCCTTCCTTCCTTCCTTCCTTCCTCTCTCTCTCTCTCTCTCCCTCTCTCTCTCTCCTTCTTTTCTTTTCTTTTCTTTTTAGACAGAGTCTCAAGCTGTCACTCTGGGTAGAGTGCCATGGTGTTATCATAGCTCACAGCAACCTCCAACTCTTGGGAGCAAGCAATCCTCTTGTCTCAATTTTTCTATTTTTATTTTATTATTTTTCTTTTCCTTTTTTTTTTTTTTTT
>NW_003852436.1:453856-459046 GCF_000181295.1 Otolemur garnettii
TATTTTTTTTTTTTTAAGCAGGCCTGGGTGGGGTTTGAATCCACCATCTCTGGTGCATATGGCTGGTGCCGTAATCACTGAGCTATGGGCACCAAGCTGACTTTTCTATTTTTAGTAGAGACTAGGTCTTGCTCTTGCTCAGGCTGGTCTTGAACTTGTGAGATTGAGCAATCCATGGGCCTTGGCCCCCCAGAGTGCTAGGATTACAGTGGTGAACCACCACTTCCCGGCCTTGGTTGTTTCTTGCATATTAAGACCCCTCTTGCATATTAAGACATTCCCTCTCTCCTGGAGCTCTGGAAGGGACACTCTATAACCTGGAAAGGATTCAGGCAGATCCATGGGAGCCACATTGCAGCAGCCCTACTTTCAAAAGCTTTCTCTTTCGATTTTTATGATTGCAGCTGAATTAGTTGAGTTGTGATAACAAAGTAGTAAATGCTGAATTGTGTATGAATATACTCTTCATTCCTCAAAGACAATGCCCAGATGTTATTTACATCCCAAATCCATTATTTGCTTCTGAAGTTTTCTAAGTTCTTTGATATAGTGATTGCTACTCAACAACTTATTATTACATGTTAACAATGAATTTCCTAAGGAAGTATAGATCCAGATTGTTTCTTCTCTCTGAGCTTTGGTTTACTGTATAAAAGAAGGTCATCAGAGCAACAACTAAGGCGCCTTATTGTGATGAGATCCTACATCTTAAGAAGAAATGGCCCCAGGCATCCAAGGCAGGATGAGCATAGTGTGGTGTTCAGTCAGCAGTGAAAGCAGGTGGAAAGTAGGCTACAGTGTGCACCAAGCACTCCCTCAAAGGGGAAGAATTAATCTAGTCTCTTTTATCTTTCATTCAGTAAACACTTATTGAGCACCCAGAATGTATGAAGGAATATTGAAGAAAAGTCTTGGTTCTGAAAGGGCTGTCGAGGTAGGGGCAGACCACAGGACATCTTGGAAGGGTTAGTGCCATCCAGGGAGTGACAGAATTGCAACCTATGCCCTTTGATTGGAAAAATCCCGCCTAGTTTCTCCATAGGTACCCTTAATTTCTTAGACTTTCAAGAATTTTGATCAGGTTAGCCATGGGGTAAGACGGAATTATGAAAATCTACCCCTTGTCTCCCTCTAGAGTCCCAAAGTCAGTGGAACAAGCCAAGGGCTGAAGTCGTCCAATTTGCCTTGTTGGTGACATTGATGCTGGGTTAGCAGCTCATGTTACACATGTGTATGAACTAGGGGACCTTGGGAACACTAGCCCTTTCCAATCTTTCCCTGAGTTGAGGAGAAGGTGTGTACTTTAGGGCCAGCTCTGTCTATGGCAGTTTTTTTCTTTTTTTTTTAAAACCAGTTTTCTGGATCAAATAATGAATACACCTACCAGTCTGTGATGAAGGAAGGAGGGGTTATTATCTCTCATATTTCACATGCAGGAATATCAAACAATTCAAAGCTTAAGTAATGGTCCCAAGGTCATATGGTGGATTAGCTTCTGAGACAGGGAAAGGATTCAGGTTTCTGGTCCTGCCAGTTTTGCTGCCTCAGCTGCAGATCTTGTTGTCTCCTTAAACCCCGCATTTAGCTAGATTTGGGGGCGGTAGTAGTGAATTGGTTCCATCTTAACTCTCCTCATTAAAAACAAAAATTTTGCTTTCCTAATCTCCTACTGCAAAACTATTTTACAACTTTATTGAGCAAGGCCTGAAAGATCATCAGTTTTCCTCCTGGCACGTAGGCCTATCCTCTTTCTTTCAGCTCTTGGTTCTGCAGCAGCTGCCTGAGGAAGCCTGGAGAGATCCAGCAAGGATGGGCCGGAACTCCAGCTGCTGGTGAGCAAGTGTTCACTATTTATAGCAGCAAGGGGGCTGCGAAGGAATGGAATTTTTCCTTCTGAGTAGTTTTGATGCAACCAACAGGAAGTGGGCTCTGATAGATACGGAATGAGCTGACACGCATAGAGTCTATTATAGGACTTCTCCAACTTGGGCATGCATCACAGGGAGGTCTTGTTGACAGAAAGGCTTCTGGGCCCCATCCCCAGAGTTTCTGATTCATGAGATTATCTTAGACACTCTTGGCTGCTATAGTGAAGTACCATGGACTGCGTGGCTTAAATAACGTTTATTTTTCACAGTTCTGGAGATTGAAAAGTCTAAGATCAAGGTGCTAGCAGACTTGGTGTCTGGTGAGGGCCCATTTCCAGGTTTATAGACAATGTCTTCTTCTTGTGTCCTCACATGGCAAAAGGGGTGAAGGAAGCTCTCTAGGGCATTTTTCATATAAGCCCTTGGTTTTTTTTTTTTTTTTTTTTTTTGGCTGGGGCTGGGTTTGAACCTGCCACCTCTGGCATATGGAGCTGGTGCCCTGCTCCTTTGAGCCACAGGCACCGCTTGAGGGCATTTTTCATAAAGGGCACTGATCCTATTCATGAGGGACCTACCATCGTGCTCTAATCACTTCCCAAAGGCCCCTGAATCCTAATACTATCACCTTGTGGATTAGGATTTCAACATAGGAACTCTTGGGGAAAGGGACACAAACATTTAGTCCATTACAGTAGTTGTGGGGTATGGTCCCCAAATTTGCTGATAATGCTGGTTCAGAGACCATACTTTGGAACCACTGCTCTACTTTAAGGAGTGAATTATACAGGAAAGGGTCATTGCAGATAGCAGCAGATTGAACCAAAGGATCACACTAACATGTACCAAAAACTCTTTCTAATCATCTTACTATCTTTGTTAAAACAAAATCAGTTGCTTCTGAGCTGGCATTTCTAGGGCAGATTTTATGACATTTTATAATACGTATTACAAGCTAGGACTCATACTCTTGTTTAATAAAAATTTTTATTCCTCTTCTTTCTCCACTAAAAAGATGCAATGAATTTAGTCTCATACTCTTGTTTAATAAAAATTTTTATTCCTCTTCTTTCTCCACTAAAAAGATGCAATGAATTTAGTCATTCAGTCACATCGTGGTATTGGAGTTAAGGCTGGTAGATTTGACCTCCACTTTGAACACCAGGCAGCCTAAACATGGGCCCTGGTGGCTGATGAGACTGTCATTCACTTTGAACACCAGGCAGCCTAAACATGGGCCCATGTTTAGGCTCAGCCTAAACATGGGCTGATGAGACTGTCATCCACTTTGAACACCAGGCAGCCTAAACATGGGCCCTGGTGGCTGATGAGACTGTCATCCATCTTTTATTGAGAACCAAGGAGAAGCTCTGGAAGCTGAGCAGACCAAGACCTTGGGTTTGGCTTCTTTATTTTTTGCTGAAAATTGACCCGTTCAGGTGTTCTGATTCTTTTTGCACAAATTTTGATATTTTATGTTTTCCTTAAAAAAATTGCCCATTTCACTCAGATTTTCAAAACATGAGCACATACTATGCATTTGTGCAAATAATTCTTTTATAGGGATTATAGTTTCCTATGTATGTTTTTGTTACTCTTTTTTCTGATTTCCAATTTTATTTATTTGTATTTTCCCCTATTTTTCTCCCATTTCCTTCTTGATTGGGCTAGCTATTGGATTGATTGTTATTGTTACTGTTATTCTATTTCGATGAACCAGCTATTAGATTTCTTTGTTGATATGAGGTACTGCAGAAGGTCTGAGATTCTCTCCTACTTGCAAACTAGCAAGTTAGTTGGCCAGCAGCCTTCTAGGTCAGAGAGAGCTAGAGTGTTAGCACTTGCTCAGTTCCCTGAATCCCAATTCCCACAGGCTGACACCACCACAAAAGGGGCAGGTTGTTGGCAACATCATGGATTATAGGAGAGAAATCTAAATCCAAACTTATGGAACCTGAATCTTTTGTAATGAATAGTAAGAGGCCAGCCTTTGGCTCTGATAGAGGGATTCTCTTTATCTTCCCAAGCTGTTTGCTACACAAACTTCCTTAAGAAGATGGTCTAGAACAAAGGCAGCCAACACCTCTGCTCCGGAGGTGTGCAGAAACCCAGAGATGCAAGAAGAATTTGTTGTCAAAACCACAAGGTGGTCTCTATCTAGGTCCAGTTGCTTCTTGTACAAAAATCCAATTATTGAGGCAGCGAGGATTATGAAGATGTCAGGAGAATGCAAGAAGTGGCCTCAAATCTGTCTCTCTGCCAACAGAAATCATACGCTTTTGAAAGAGGAGCCCTGTACCTTGGAGCAAGTTGTGGTTTATCTCACAAGGAACTACTTGCATTGCAGTCAGGTTGAAGGGTAAATCTTGGCATCAGGAAGTCCCCTCTGGGGCCTTCAGAATCTCAACTCTTTTGTCTTATAGAAAACCCATCATTTCAGGCTCGGCTTCTGTAGCACAGTGGTTACGGTGCCAGTCACATACACTGAGGCTGGCGGGTTTGAAACCAGCCTGGGCCTACCATACAATAATGACAGCTACAACGAGAACAACAACAAAAATAGCCAGGCATTGTGGCGGGCACCTGTAGTCCCAGCTACTTGGGAGGCTAAGGCAAGAGAATCGCTTAAGCCCAAGAGTTTGAGTTTTCTGTGAGCTGTGATGCCATAGCACTCTACCGAGGGTGACATAGTGAGACTCTGTCTCAGAAAAAAAAAACAAAACAACAAAAAAACCAAACCATCATTTCAGTCTGAGTTTGATGGCTCACACCTGTAATTTCAGCACTTTTGGAGGCCTAGGCCAGAGGATCACTTAAGGCCAGACTGAGTCCATTATTCCTGCCAAACAACTCAAAGGATCAAGTAGTTAAGGGAGAGGATTCTAAAAAACATACAGGGATTCATGGAACTGGATACAAATCGTCTAACAATCAATTCTACTGATTCGGTTCCAAATTCATTATTTTCTTTCTCTCTCTCTCTCTCTCTCTCTTTCTTTCTTTTTTGAGACAGAACCTCAAGCTATTGTCCCGGGTAGAGTGCTGTGGCATCACAGCTCACAGCAACCTCCCACTTCTGGGTTCAAGCAATTCTCCTGCCTCTGCCTCCCAGGTAGCTGGGACTACAGGTGCCCTCCGCAATACCCAGCTTGTTTTTCTATTTGTAGAATTGGGGTCTTTCTCTTCTCAGGTTGGTCTCCAACTCCTGAGCTAAGGTGATCCATCCACCTTGGCCTCCGGCGTGCTAGGGTTACAGGTGTAAGCCACTGTGTCCAGTCAAAAATTATTCTTTTTCTATATTCTTGAGGTGGATAATTACTTCCTT
>NW_003852436.1:459432-473053 GCF_000181295.1 Otolemur garnettii
TATTTGATAAATTATCTAGCTTTCCCTTCTTAGTTATGGAAGTTAAACGTTTGAAACAAAATAAGTCCATCATTTTTAGATACCCTTATTCAATTTCCTTTGGAAGTAACTTTCTTTAACTCAGACCCTTATAGATAAAAGCTATAAAGCCGTTTAATAGGATCTCTGTGACATGTATGCTAAGGTTAAATTGTAACCTCATGGAAATGTAGGAGAAAATGGAGTTTTTCTTCCTTCCTTCCTTTTCTCTCTCTCTCTCTCTCTCTTCTACTTCTTTTGACAGAGTCTCACTCTGTGCCCTGAGTAGAGTGGCATGGTGTCATAGCTTGTAGCTCAAACTCCTGGGCTCAGGTGATCCTCTTGCTTCAGCTCCCCAAGTAGCTGGGACTACAGGCTCCTGCCACAATGCCTGCCTAGTTTTTCTATTTTTAGTAGAGACAGGGCCTCCCTGTTACTCAGGCTGGTCTCTAACTCCTGAGCTCAAGCAATCCTCCCATTTTGGCCTCCCCAAGTGTTAGGATTACAGGTGTGAGCCACTGCATCCAGCCTGGAAAATGGAGCCGGAAAATGAAGATTCGAGTCCTGACTGTGCCACTTTGTAGGGTAACCAAACAAATAACCCACTTTGAGTCTCTCTTTTATCTACAAATTTAAGCTTGAATTACATTATCTCTAAGGGCCTTTTGAATTTAGGACTGTGAGAAATGTGGAATTAGTTTCAGCAACAACTGGTTTGATGATTTCTAGGGCAACTTGTTAGTGGAGGCAGCGTGGCCGTAGAAGCTGGAGGAAACCAAGTGCAACCCTTGCCCAGGGCAGGCAAATGCCTCCATGTGTTCACATGTTCTCTTCCGTGACACACAGGAGAGACAAGCTGCATGGCCCCGGGAGCCTGCTGCCTCCGCATTAGGAGCAGGATTTCTAGGTTCTCAGGGGACGCAGAGGCTGCTTCCGGAGGCTAAGTCAGCGCTGCAGCCTCCCCTTTCTAAAGTCTTCCTGGCCCCAGAAGCTCCATCACCACAGAGTTATATGTTTCCAGGCTTCTTTCCCCTTAGGTGTGTGGAGCGCTATAGGGGCTGGGCCTCTCTCCTGGGATCTTTCCACGCGTGTCTGTCCTCCCGTACTGAGGGGAATCTGTCTCTGTGAATCTGCCTAAGTGTTCACTAGACCCTCGTGAACACTTTGCTACTTTTCCACTTGTAAGTTTTCTCCCACTACATCATATTTTAAATGTATACCATGGGCACTATGTGCTCCTGACCTTTTTGTACAACCCATAGTATTCGACAAGCATAATGCTAAGTGCATTATGTACATCTCACTTACTGGGCTAACAAGCTTCATGGTGACGTTTATCACCCCCACTTCACAAATAAGGGAAACCCAGTGCTCAGCACAGTGCCCAGGGTCACGTTTGTTTGGTTTCCAAGCATATGATTGTACAATAACTGTAAAAGAGCATCATTCCCGTTCATGATATCCCAGATGATTTTCTTGCAGGTGGAACTAAGGGTCTTTTTCAAACAAATCCATATAGTATGACAAATTTTCAACCGATGAAAGTGAAGTGCAAGGGTTACCTTTCTAATGTGCCCAAAAGTATCATTATGGACTAGCAGCTGTCCTAATGCAAATGGCTCTCTTACAGGAGGGCATCAATGCATGGAAATGAAAATGTATGTTTCTGAATGAAATGTTTATGATTAATTAATTTATTTTTTGAGTCAGAGTCTCACTCTGTCACCCTGGGTAGAGTGGTGTGGTGTCAGAGCTCTCAGATACCTCAAACTCTTGG
This sequence comes from Otolemur garnettii, assembly GCF_000181295.1. Taxonomy (NCBI): domain Eukaryota; kingdom Metazoa; phylum Chordata; class Mammalia; order Primates; family Galagidae; genus Otolemur; species Otolemur garnettii. The sequence continues at coordinate 461,228 of NW_003852436.1, forward strand.
GCTTGAGCAATCCTCTTGCCTTAGCCTCCTGAGCAGTAGAGACTACAAGCATGCACCACCATGCCTGGCTAATTTTTTCTATTTTTAGTAGAGATAGGGTCTCTCTTTTGCTCAGGCTTGTCTCCAACTCCTGAGCTCAAGCATTCCACCCAACTTGCCTTTCCAGAGTGCTAGGATTAAAGGTGTGAGCCACCACACCCAGTCCTAAATGAAATGTTTAATTCAAGATACACTGAGCACTTGTGAGAAGGCCCAGCCCAATCTTGGAGAGAAAAAGGAATTAGGTGTAGGCCAGTGGCTGATATCTTGACCTCAGAGGTCTTAGGGTGGAACCTGCAAGAGGACCACAGCTTCTCACTCTTACTGGTCTGTTGATGCTGTTTCCCAGGTCTCGTGGGGAAAATTACTGGGAACTCGGGTGTCTGCAAAAGTTCCATAGCATTGCTGCTTGAAGAAATAATTTGTTTTTCTGTTGTTGATATAGAAGTCAATGATTAGTAACATCTGTTTTTTAAAGGCAGATGGGGGGGATATCTTCATTTTTAAGGAATTAACTTTATTATGTTTCATGAGCTAAAAATGACTCTTTGGATCCGTAGCGCATCAGACCCAGATGGGGCTGTAGAGATCCCTTCGCTTCCTATCAGTGTTTTGTTTCAAAATATCCTTTAATTCTTTTCCATACAGCACAAATGTCCTACTTCCACATGCTATTTTCAGTTTTTGTGAGCAAAATATTCTTCTGAGATCTGCCAGCACTCACATTAACTCATTCTCTTCTTTTCTCCGAGGCTCAGCAAATGATGAATTCTCTGGGGTCCAAATGGAGCCCAGACTTCTAGATTTTCTCTTGAGTTGGCTTTCATTTGGTTTAAACAGATTATCACTTCAGGGCAGCTAGCAGCCTTCAAAGTGCCCCCAGAGGACCTGGGATAGCGCATACACGTACATAAACTTTCAACACCCCGACAAGCGCTGTGTGCAACCACGGCTGGACAAAGTGCTTCAAAAATGAGACTAATGCTCACATGAGTTTGTGAAGTCAGGTGCAAGACATTGCTGTCACAATATAAACTCATACATCTGAGTGCTCATTCATGCAAGAAGCACAAAGAGCCACACGGAAACACACACACACTTTCATACAGAAACCAACACATTACTCCAAGAAAGCAGATGGATGCAGGGGGGTCTTACTGTAGGAGGTATACAAAAGCCTTCCCTGGGTCCTGAGATAAAAGGATAACAGGAACTAGGAGAAAAGTAAAATAGGGACAAGCTCAGATAACTGTTTTACTCAGATGAGAATAAATCAAAGACAGCCCAAACCAAAATAATAGGGTCCTGGAATTTCGTACTTGGAATGTAGGACAAGGAATAATTCCAGCAGTGGGAGTTGCTGTGACCCACCAGCAATACCAAGAGAGGTGAGAGTTGTGATCTACTCACCAATGCCCCTGGTTCAGGAGTGGGGAACCTGTGTCCTCAAGGCCACATGTGGCTTTCTAGATCCCCAAGTGTGGCCCCTCCATTGAGCCAAACTTCACAGAACAAATTGCTTTAGTGAAAGGATTTGTTCTGTAAAATGTGGATTCGGTCAAAGGGCCCCACTCAAGGATCCAGAAGGCCACACTTAGCCCCAACAAATGTAAACATGGTGGGACTCAAGTTGATTTTCTTCTGACATATCATCAGTTTCAGAGCTAAGGAAGTTGATCAGATTAAATATAGACAAAACAAAGTAACCACATTTTGTCTGTTCATCTCAATATGCTAATTTTGTGTCCTTGCTTTATTTAAGAAGGCTTTAATGAGGGAAATTAAGAGAATTAGGAGAGACAGACTAGAACTGGGGGGAAGGAAATATAATACAGGTATTTAGGAAAAGAGGTAGGTAAAGAAAAGGAGGGTGAACAGGGAAGTACCATCAGACTCCAAAGCCAGTGCTTTGGTGCCCCTTGGCTAAAAGGGCGCCAGCGCAGGCCACCTCCTAGTCACAGGCAACAACCAAGGGCCTCCAGGCCTTTATCCTGTGAGTCCTTGGGGGTGTTTGTGCGGCACATATCCCATGCCCTGGGTGCTCACGTGGAGCACAGGTCTCTTAACATTCTCCTCTGTGCAAGTCAATGTGTCGACTTTGGCTTGTGGACTTATGGCTAAATCACTAGGCACTGATGGAGGATTCTTTGTGGTCCATGTTGAACTAAGCTCAGTGGAACATGTTCATAAATGAGCATTCCTAGTTCACCAAATGATGTCTGTGCTCAAGATGTTAGGCTAGGAGTTGTGTACGCATGTGTTTGTGGGGAGGGTTGACAGGTAGTGGCCCAACAGGTAGTGGGAGACCTAGTTGCTGCCTCTAAGGAGGTTATGCTCTAGTAGGGGTGGGTAGATTTGTGTGCAAGTAACTCACAACCAAGTTCACAGTTACAGGTGCTGCAGGGAAGGCACAGAGGGAATGCTGGGGGTGGGGAAACGTCTTCATACTTATCCTTGCTCCATGGTAGGCAGTTTTACAGAATAATTTCATGCAATGCTTCAAAGATCCTTGAGAGATGGATATTTATAATAAAGGATACTGATGTTTAGAGATGGCTAGTGACATCCCTTCCCAGATCACAAAGGCAGAAGGTGACAGGGCCAGGGTTCTAATCCAGTCTTTCTGACTCAAAAGCTAATGTTTTAGTCCCTATACCAGTGGTCTCAAACTGGGAAACCTAACCCAGAGGTATACAAAGATATTTCACAGGGTATGAAATAGTTTTAAGGATATGGTCAATTTTATCTTCCAAAAATGGCTTAAACAATTTGGTACCCCTTTTGTCAGGATAAGAAGGCCTGTTCGCTGTCTTTGGAGAATGCATCTTGTTCTGTAAACCTACATCTTGCTCTTGCTCTGTGAACCTATCTTTCTATTTCTTGACAAACTTTGTTTCATGCTTTATCTATTTTTGAGACAGAGTCTCAGTCTGTTGCCCTGGGTAGAGTGCCTGGTATCGTAGCTCACAGCATCCTTAAACTCTTAGGCCCAAGTGATCTTCCTGCCTCAGCCTCCCAAGTAGCTGGGATTATAGGCACCCACCACAATGCCAGCTAGTTTTCCTATTTTTAATGGAGATAGGTCTTCTTGCTTAAGCTGGTCTCAAACTCCTGTGCTTAAGCAATACCCTTGCTCAGCCTCCCAGAGTGCCAGGATTACAGGTCTGATCCACCATCCCCAGCCATTTCATGATAAAAAAAAAATAATAAAGTAAACCTCCACAGTGACCACCTCTCTGCATTGACCACTTTCTTAAATTGACCTAATTTTCATAGACCAGACGTGTACCACATGTATGTATCAGTACAGTGGCCTAGTTCTTTATGTTGACCACCTCTGTATATTGACCAATTTGTTACAGTTCCTTGGGTGGTCAACGTACAGAGGATATACCGTATATCCCATCCACGTGCTCTTCTGGAATCTTGGTACTCCCTTCGGTAGGAGGAGGCTATGTCTTTCCCCCTGATGCAGGGTGGGCCTTTGTTAGCAGAAGTGATGCTTCCTGACTTCTAGGGCGAGGTCATAAAAGGCAGTGAACCTTCCACCTGGCTCTGTTTGGAGATGCTTGCTTTTGGAACCCCTCCACCATGCTGTGAGGAAGCCCAGAGCTCATGGAGAGGCCATGTGGAAAGGTACTATGCTGGTGGGGGGGCAAGACCACCCCAGTTTTGACGATTCATATGAGAACTTGCAGGACTCAGTATATGCCTGTGATTTCTATCTTTTCTTTCCTTCTTTTTTTTTTTTTTTTTGCAGTTTTTGCCTGGGCCTGGGTTTGACCCTGCCACCTCCAGCATATGGGGCCTGTGCCCTACTCCTTTGAGCTACAAGCACCGCCCCCTTCCTTCCTTTTTTTGAGACAGTCTCACTATGTTGCCCTTGGTAGAGTATCATTAGAGACAGTCTCACTCAGTCACCCTTGGTAGAGTGCCATGGCATCTCAGCTCACAGCAACCTCAAACTCTTGGGTTCAAGTGATCCTCTTGCCTCAGCCTTCCAAGTAGCAGGGATTACAGGTACCCGCCATGATGCCTGGCTATTTTTTAGAGACGGGGTCTCGTGCTTGCTCAGGCTGGTCTCGAACTCATGTGATTTTTCTTTCTTTCTTTTTTTTTTTTTTGCATAGAAAACACAGGGTTAATAACAGCCACTATTTACTTAGCACTTTTTATATGCAATGTCATGACAGTCATGGCAAGCAGAATTCATGCCCATTTTATTCCAAGAAAAAAACTGAAGCTCAGAGAATCAGAGCGTTGCGGAAGCTGGAATTAGAATTCCAGGCTATCAACTCCAAAGACTTCTCTAAACCATCATACATGGATTACACTATCCCTCAAACATACCTTTTAAAATCTTAGTTTCCCAAAACAAAAAACCTAAATGGTCACATCTTTTGTAGATAAAGACCTGTTATTTACCCAATACATTTAACCACTTTCTATAAAGTTTCTTGTCTGAAGGAGACTGGCAGCATTACTATTTATAGTTATACTGCTAATTAACCTTCAACTATCTGTATAGCACATAAGATGTGATTTATTTCTTAACAATGAAAGGGTACAAGGCGAAAATCAGCAAAGGGAAAAAGACACATCGGGCTAAGTCAGGAGGAAACCAGGGACAAGCTTCCAAGAGTTTTCTTCCCCTGAAGTCACACAAGATGCATTTTATTTCTCCAGTAATCAGTTGTAACAACACTGCAAAATGTTGTCTACCAGGGAAGGGCTTAGCGACACAGTGCTCAGGTTTTTAACACAGGTTGGTCATGTAAGCACCCCTTGCCTAGCAAGTACCAAGGTTCTAAACCCTCAGAAGGAAAGTAGATGTTAGGCATACACCGCATTTTTTGGAACAGTTTATGTACAGTGAACCACTCTATATCAGTTAGGGTGGCAGTGGGATCCCTCCCCAAATTCCAATTCCTAAATGCCAGTGAAGGGCCAACCTTGCAAGTAGGCCTCTCCAGGATAGCAGCTGGGCTTGCCCTTTAATTCTTTTCTGCACAGGGCACAGAGCCTCAGGCCTCCATCCTGAGATTTCTGCTGTGGGCAACCACGTGCCGTGTATGTGAGGGAATCATCTTGGAATCAGATTCCTGGCCCCCTTAGTCAAGCCACACCTGTTGACACCACATGGTGCAGGGACAAGTTTTCCTCCATGAGCCCTGCCTAGATTTACAGGATGTCCCAAAAATAGCCCCTAAAATTGTTGTACATAATGTACATAGTTTTACAAAGAGGTGACCACTGTGTAGAGAATATTTTGTAAATATTTTGTAATATTTTATAATGGATATTTTATAAATAAAGGTACATTTCCCTATGTGTAGTAACTTGAGGGGCAACTTTTGGGACACCAAGTCTGTAGCTTTGTGTAGAAAGTAAATGATTGTTACTGTTTTAGTTTACTAAGTTTTGGGTAGTTTTTATGTAGCAATAGGTAGGGAGTTTTTCCGGATTCTAATCCCCCGTAGGCACTCTTCTAAAATTGATCACATTGAGAATCTGAGATCAAGACAGTCCCTTTCACAAAGACTGTTTTTTCCTCTTTCCATAGTACAGTTGTATACCCGCCCCTCCTACTTTGTCCTAGGTCCGAGGTCAGGAAACTTTACCCGGAAAGGACCAGTCTGTACATATTTCAGGATCTGTAGGCCCTATGCTGTCTCTTTGTGAGTTCTTCTCTGTGCATGTGTATTTCATAATCCTTTTAAAAATGTAAAAAACACTCTTAACTGGAGGGCTATAGAGAAACAGGCTAGCCAGGATTTGATCAGGATTTGGCCTTGGTTTGCCAACCCCTGTCCTAGATAATTAAAAAAGCAAAAAACAGGAAACAAAACAGAACCTCCAGTGCTGCAGACAAAAGGACAATTTGAAATAATGTCAATACTGAAAAAGAGAATGACTCAACTGTTTGAGTAACAAACCCTTTTGCAAGCCAGGTGGTTTATAATTCTTTGTTTTCAACTGTATTAAAGGAGAATCTAATCAAGTTTTTAGCTGGGTAGATCTTTAAAAATAATTTTGGATGTTAGATCACTGTGATTGTTGATTTAGAACTTGGAAGGCATTCAGAAAATTAAGTAAAATGGCAATTACAAAATTTATTCCATTTCCTCCTACTTATGTCAACAATATTCTTTGCTTATATCTATAAAAAAAATAAAAATAGGAATAGCATTCACATAGAAGCTTGTCTCATTCTAGTCATTAGTTATATGACTCAAAAACTACAAAAATAATTAGAAAAACATCTTATTAAGAGATATATTTTCAATAAAATTTTACTTTTTGTCTTTATTTTATTTTTATTTATTTATTATTTTTTGAGACAGAACCTCAAGCAGTCGCCCTGGGTAGAGTGATGTGGCATCACAGCTCAAAGCAATCTCCCACTCCTGGGCTCAAGCTATTCCCCTGCCTCCACCTCCCAAGTAGCTAGGACCATAGGCGCCTGCCACAAGGCCTGGCCACCCCTTGGTTGTAGCCGTCATTGTTGTTTGGTGAGCCCAGGCTGGATTCAAACCTGCCAGTTCAGGTGTATGTGGCTGGTGTCTTAGCCGCTTGAGCTACAGGTGCTAAGCCATGATTAACATTTTTATATATTTATGTTGTTATGTTCAATGGTCTACTATAAATCATCATTATAACTTAATCTGGAGCAAAAAAATTTTTTTTTTTTGAGACAGAGCCTCAAGCAGTCGCCCTGGGTAGAGTGCCGTGGCATCACAACTCACAGCAACCTACAACTCCTAGGCTTAGGTGATTCTCTTGCCTCAGCCTCCCAAGTAGCTGGGACTACAGGCACCCGCCACAATGCCCGGCTATTTTTGTTGTTGTTGTTGCAGTTCAGCCGGGGCCAGGTTTGAACCTGCCACCCTCGGTATATGGGGCCGGCACCCTACTCACTGAGCCACAGGTGCTGCCCTGGAGCAAAATTTTTAAACACCTCAGAGGCAGGCATCCTCAAACTATGCCAGTGGGCCACATGTGGCCCACGTAGGACATTTATCTGGCCTGCCTGGTGTTTTTGCTGTGCTGCCTGTCCTGCTTAGCAGCCAACTGGTTCCTGGGCCTGCAGTCTGGCCCTTCAACTGTTTGAGGGACAGTGAACTGGCCCCCTGTTTAAAAAGTTTGAGGACCCCTGCCTCAGAGCCTAATAGGCACAGGAAATTTCCATTTCTGTGCATATTTGTGATAGAGATATGTGAGTGATCAATACACTACTATTAAGAATAAAATATATTGGCTCGGCACCTGTGGTTCAAGTGGCTAAGGCCCCAGCCACATACATCTCAGCTGGCGGGTTCGAATCCAGCCCGGGCCACTAAACAACAATGATGACTGCAACCAAAAAATAGCTGGGCTTTGTGGCGGGCGCCTGTAATCCCAGCAACTTGGGAGGCATAGGCAAGAGACTAGCTTGAGCCCAGGAGTTGGAGGTTGCTGTGAGCTGTGATGCCACAGCACTCTACCCAGGGCTACAGCTTGAGGTTCTGTCTCAGGAAAAAAAAAAAGAATAAAATATATTAGCATAATTTTTAAAAATTAAATCATAGCTGTGTACATTAATGCAATCATGGAGTACAATGTGCTAGTTTTACCCACAATCTGAAATGCTTTCGTCAAACTGGTCAACATAGCCTTCATGACATTTTCTTAGTTATTGTGTTAAGACATTTATATTCTACACCTAGTAAATTTCACATGTACCCTTGTAAGATACACTGTAGGTGGGGACCCACCAACCAGTAGAATGGAAATAGAAGTTCAGGGAAGAAAAAAATATAAAATTTCCTATTGTCAAGAAGAGCTTATTTTTGTATTTTTTCTTGTCTTTTTTTTTTTTTTTTTTTGAGACAGAGTCTCACTTTGTTGCCCTCAGTAGAGTGTCATGATGTCATAGCTCACAGCAACCTCAAACACTTGGGGTGATCCTTTTGCCTCAGCCTCCCACATAGCTGGGACTACAGGCACCAACCATAATACCCGGCTACTTTTTAGAGACAGGGTCTTGCTCTTGCTCAGGCTGGTCTCGAATTCCTGAGCTCAAGTGTTCTGCCTGCCTCAGCCTCCCAGAGTGCTTCGATTATAGGTGTGAGCAACCACACCCAGCCCTTAATTTAGTTTTTAATGGATAATAGTGGCTCTCAAATTCTTGTAAATTTTAGATTCCACTGGATACATTTAATAAAGTGATATGACTATTTTTCTTTAAAATTTCAATATTTATAACATACCAGTTATAAAGCAGTTCTCAAAGTCCCTGAGCCAGCAGCCTTGACATCATCTAGGAACATTACAGAAATGCAAATTCTCAGGCCAGACTCCTGACCCACTAAATCAGAAACTCTGAGAATAGACCTGGCAGTCTGTGCTTTAACAAGTCCTCTAGGTGATTCTGAAATTTTGAAAACCACTGCATCAGCCAGGTGTGGTGGCTTATACCTATAATCCTAGCACTCTGGGAGGCTGAGGCCAGAGGATCACTTGAACACAGGAGTTTGAGGTTGTTGTGAACTAAGCTAATGCCATGGCACTCTAGCCTGGGCAACAGAGTCTGTCTCACACACACACACACACAAAAAAAGGCACCTGTGGCTCAAAAGGGTAGGGTGCTGGCTCCATATGCTGGAGGTGGCAGGTTCAAACCCAGCCCCTGCCAAAAAAAAAAAGCAAACCAATGCATCAAAAATTACTTTCTCTGCAGCTACTTAAACTTATAATGAAAATCTATTTATGCCAATTTAAAATGTGTGAGTGAACACATGCATCTTAAAGAAAATTCTATTTTACAATTCATTTAATGACAACTTGCGATCACAAAATTTCCCTACTTTGGTTATGCCTTTAGAAAAAAGTTTGCAAATCAGCACTATTTGCCAAAGTTACTGTATTGGCTGTGCTGTTATTTTTCTTACGGTTGACCAAAGATAACCTAGACTTACAGCTATTATGCCATCACACAAAATGATCACATAACAAATCAGACCCAGTTTATCACCAGCATTTAAAAAACTAAACCTAGGGAAAGAATTAGGTCTGGGGACACAGGGACATATGGTTTTACAGAAAAGTATTTGAGGAATGTTTGAGTATCACTATATCATAGCTTGTGCCTCTTTACACCTTTAGACTAAAGAGAGTTTTCTCCCTTGGAGGAAGGAGTGAATGGGGTCAAGCACTGGAGATGGCCTCACATGGAAACTGGGTAGCATTGGACACACACGAGAGAGAAGAGCATTGCAAGCAGAGAGAGCAGCGCGAGAAAGGGTCAGGGATGGGAAGGCCCAGGTGTGAGTGAGGGAGGAGTTGGGCTAGGCTGGGGCAGGAGCGTGAGCAGAAAATAGTAGGAACTAAATTTGCAAAGACAAGCTTGCAGTGATGCCACGGCCTTACTTTGAGCAAGACAGAGATGCAGTAAGAGTTGTGTTTTGTTGGAACTAACTTGGAATGGCTCAGGTAAGAGTGACTGAGGCAAGGAGACTAGATGCTAGAGCAGCACCGTGGAGCCCACCCTTACCCTGGGAGGGTTGTCACCACCTCTGTTAGCTGGGAAAGTCCCTGCCTGCCATCACTGAAAAAGTGTAGGTGATGCCACCCAACCCAGGGAGACTGGCATACCCTAGGGACAGAGAGTCATGTTGCTGTTCTGAGGCAGATATGGCCCATCTGCTGTTTGGGGCTGTAGCCTGGTGTCACGTTTTAAACCCTGCCAGTTCCTCAATGGCAATCATGCTCACCTCCTGAGATCAATGAAATGGCTGCAAAATGCCTGGAGTTGCTCGGGCAGAAGGAATTCACAAACTCTTGGAACACAGTTATTGTTATCGTGGCTTCTATTTAACCAAGGACACACCAGGGAGAAAAAGCATTACATCACCAAAGCAGTCTCTCATTGGCTGCCCATTCCCCAAGGGGCGGGTTCTCTTTCCACTTGCTTAGTTCTCCTAAGTATTATACACAGCGCAGAAGCATGTCCTGTCACTTCAGTTTCCAGATTCAATTCCTCTGATGTCATTAGGTTACGGCAAGAGAATGAGATAGCACAATGATGGTAAATTTTAGTTGACAGAAATGATGTCCCTTTGAGAAAGATGCTCTGTGCTTCATGTTGAGTCCTTTAAGGCTGCTTTCGACTTTGCATTACTGTATTAATTCATGATGCAATATACACGAGGGAGGAGGATAATAAAATTGTGACTGTAGCTCTTCTACTTAGCATCCTATAAAATGGGATGCAAATGAATTTGTTCTGTCAGTGCCTTTCATCAAAAAGCTTCGGTTTACGGTTCCTGCAAGGATTCCCCTCTGTTTGCTCGTGAGTTTCAGATGCCAACTTCGTGCTTTATCATCTGTCTCATTGCTTGAAGGTTAATAACTGAACTGATTGTTTATAAAAAGTCATATATAATTATGTAGAAGGAAAAGAGGAAATTGTCACTATTGCATTTCTCCAGACTTGAATTTGATGTTCCTTTTGGATGAGAGACAGTGTTAAAATGAATACCTCAGATATTTTTGGCAGTTAAAAAGCAACATAGTTTTAAAGTGAAATTTCACTTAACCCATCAAATGGTCCTCAACATTTGATGAACAAAAAATGTGAAGAATAAAATTTCAAAGGCATTTGATTATGAAACAGCCACTGGGCTTGTACAGTAATAACATTTTAAATGGCTATATTATTTTTCTTTTCTGAGATCATTTTTAGTGAAATTACTTGATGGTAGAACCAGAGGGCTAGCCTGGGAGACAAAACTCATTGGTTTCTGAAATAATCAAAAGTAGTATCCTCTGCTGAGATGGAATCTTTCTCAGGAACTGCAGGCTTACCCCAGCTCCCTAAGCAGCCTTGCTGGTCTCCTGCACATTACTTCTGGGGCAGCCCTGGGAGGCTACCCCCTGCTACCCCTTTTAGATGTAGGGTGAGGAGGCCCTAGGAGGTGCCAAAACTTTTCTGAGGACACAAAGCCCCTAAATCAAGTGAAACCAGGGCCTCTGGACTCCTGGGAAAAGCCCTGCCTCTACAGGGCTCTCTTTAGAGAGTAGTTCACCCAGCAGCTTCAAGTTTCCAATTATTGGCAATAAGGAGGCTTCAGGGAAGGGAGATCTCAAAGTCTGTTAGCACCACAACATACAAAAATCTGACCCAGGATGGGGGTTTCTTTTTTCTTTTTCCTCTCCTTTCTGGAACACAAATCAAATTGTAATGATGTCCAAAGGAACCCTTTAATAAAATTGTGTTTTGAGAAGGGCTTTTCTGTTTCCAGAGAGCATTTGGGTTGATATTTTTACGTCTGAATGTCAGAGCCAACATGGTATTGTGATTAAAAGCTCAGGCTTTGCAGTTATGCTGAATTGGGCTTCTGGCTTCAATATTTACCAGCTACATGGCCTTGTTGATGGACATTTTCTAAACTTCAATTTCCTTTTTGGTAAAATTGGGGTAATAAGTCTACTTCATAATCTTGGTGCATGGATTAAGTGATACACACACACAATGTTTAGCACAGTGCCTGGCACATAGTAAACATGCAAAGAAATTAAGTTGGCTATTAAAACTACTATTGCAAATTTGACCCATTATTGAAAAGCTCTAGGTTGTTGAGTCCTTTTCTTTCTGCAAAGTAACCCAAATAAAGTGTATCTTAGGGAGTTCAGGTGGAGAAAAAATATACTTTTAGTTTCCACTTCAAGAGTCCCTGTCTTTACTTGGGTTCTTGTAGGCGGGGTGAAGGCTAGAATAATTCCACTGGTGGCCCCAGCCTTGCCATA
>NW_003852436.1:473121-486643 GCF_000181295.1 Otolemur garnettii
ATTTCTGTCTTTTGCTGGAATTGGGCATAGTCTACTGGGCTATTTAGAGGACAGAGCATTTCTAATCCTTAAAACCTTTTTCTTCTTGCATAGGACAGCCTTAACAGTAATGTATCACATATTTCAAAACAGCTAGAAGAAAGGTTTTTCAATATCCTCACCACAAAGAAATGACAAATGTTTAAGGGGATAGATGTGTTAATGTTAAGGGGGAAAAGCCCAAACTCTAAAATAATTAAAGGAGGTTTGTTGTGAGCCAAATGCATATGACTAGCTCAGAGCACATGGCCTCAAGAGGCTTGAGAAAAGGAGCCTCCAGTAACTGGGTTTGAGTTTGCTTTTATCCTTCATGGAGACAGGAATTACACGTAAGATCCTAAGTCAACAGGTGGAAGATACACATTGGTATGGTCCTATGGTCCAAACTGGTTAAAGAAAGGCAGAAAGCTTTGTCTAAAGCTTTGGAACGTTTTAACTTAAGATGTCTATTAATTAGAGACAAGCCACCTTCAGAAACTTTAGCTATCAACACTTAGAGAACTAAAAATTGACCTACCATTCTATCCCACAATTCCTTTATTAGGTATATACCCAGAAGATCAAAAATCACATTACAATAAAGATATTTTTATCAGAATGTTTATTGCAGCCCAATTCATAATTTCCAGGTCATGGAAGAAGCCCAAGTGCCCATCGATCCACGAATGGATCAATAAACTGTGGTATATGTACACCATGGAATACTATGCAGCCATAAAGAAAGATGAAGACTTTGCCTCCTTCATGTTTACATGGATGGAACTGGAAAATGTTCTTCTTAGCAAAGTATCACAAGAATGGAAGAAAAAGTATCCAATGTACACAGCCTTATTATGAAACTAATTAATAGTTCTCAAATGAAAGCTACAACCTAATTCTAGCCCAAGAATATGGGGAGGGGAGAAGGGTGGATGGGTATGGGAGGGTGACTGGAAAGATCACCTATATGGTCTATCTAACAAGGGTACAAGTAAACTTTTCTAGAACTAGAGTATAAATGTTTTAACACAATAACTAAGTAAATGACACAAAGTCTATGTTAACCAGTTTGATGAAAATATTTCAAATTGTATATGAAAACACTACACTGTACCCCATGTTTGCATTAATGTATATAGCTATCATTTAATAAAAAATAAAAAAAAAGAAACTTCAGCTATCAGTTAAATAAATTGATGGCCTACAGATGTGGTTTTAGCTTTCCTTGGGATCGCCTTAGGCCTGTTAATGATCTAGTATCTTTATGTTACAAAGAATGTCTCCCAAAAAGAAGGAGTTTGACAAAGGTTGTCTGGCCTTCCTTCTCTTCAAGGCTGGCAACTCAGTTTTAGGGTTTTTGTCTGGTCCTTTTTGCCAAGAGGGGGTCCATTCAGTCTGCTGGGGGGCTTGAGATTTTCAGTTCACACTAATTTACCTCGATTTGATCATTACAGTTTATATATGCATGGAAACTTTGGTTTGCCCTATAAATATGTACAATGATAATGAAGCCAGAAAAGAGGCCTGCAAGATGGAGTCTGAGAAGCTAAGCTGAAGCAGTGCAGCTGACCTAGAATGCTCAGCCTTCCCCATACACCTTCCCTGATTATCCGTGATTATGAGGGTGTTTATCTCAGAAGACTCTGAGGAGGTAGTCACACGTAGACAATAGGTGTTGTGATATTGGTAGAGTAAAGGTTACTTGATGATATGGTGTTTTCTCTGATGATTCTTTTAGATACTTAGTTAAAGTGAAAATCACCTTTCTGTTGTTTAAACATTTTGCATCGTTAGCATGAAGACTACTTTGATGTTACTTCCTATCAGATAAAATTTACGAGGTTGGTTTTCCTTGTATTTCATTATAGGAGTTGTTAGAATTGTAACTGAGGCAGAACAGAATTGAGAGGCTACTCTCACTGTTCTCCAGAATCACTGGCCTTCTGAGAAATAGTTTGGGCCTATACCCTGTCTCTGCATGTTGGCTAGACTGTGACAGGTGGCTCGACTCTTTTCATCCAATAACAACATATAAATGGTAAATTAGAAAAAATACCAAAAACACTTCTGGAAGAAATGTCTCAGCTGGAATTAGGGGAGACTCAGAAGATCTGGAAAGTAAAGTTAGCCTTTTCTTGCATCAATCTACCAGTATTCCCACTGACTGATATATCCCAGGGGTAAGGATCTCTACCAGGGGAGTGAGAGGAACCTGCTATTGTTAGATGTTGAAAGGTGGGAAGGTGCTGCAGAGCCAGGCTGAGTAGAGTCAACAGCAGAGACCTATTGAGAGCATCTACAAGCAGATGGGCTGCCACCGAAAATGGAAAATGGAAAATGGCAACAGCTCTAGCCTGGAGTTAGGGTAAGGGGCTTCTTTTAAAGCAATTCAAGGTATGGTGCATACGTAGCTCAGGAGGTCAGCCTGTCCTATGACGAAGATCAGAGGTCATCTGCTGGAGACCTTGTAAAAGGTCTGAGGGTTATCTGCTAGAAGTCTGTGTCCCCTAAAAGGAATGTTTTAAACCAGGAAAGCAAGGAGAGTTCTGTTCTTTGCTTGATGAACCTCCAGACCCACGAGAGCCAGAGAAAGTTGAACACCTATCAGTGGAGACTCAAGAGCTGCAAGAGGGCTGTTTCCAGAACTGCTTCCCACCCAGGGGGCAGGACTTCATGCCTGGGGGAGAAAAGGGCTTTGTGCCTGAATTGAAAGAGCTTGTGACTCAGGCTTATGACATTTGAGGCTCAAGAGACCTTTCGTTGTAAACTCTCCAACTGAGCGTAACCAGGCAGCGTCTGACTTCACAAGAGAGATGAAGCTTGTTTCCCATATGGAATTTCGGAGTCATTGCAGCTCCACAAGCACCAGGTGGAGAGGGGGGTGGGGAAGCTGGGCAGGCGGAGAGGCCACCAGGGTGCAGAGGCCTCTCCAGGGTCAGGGCTGAGTCTCCTCCCAGCCAAGCATGCAACTGTGCTGACACTATAAATACAGTCCACACCCTGGAGGTTCCCAGATACACTTAAGGGTGGGGAATTTTGTTGTGGAGCTGGTGGAGGCTGTGAGTCATAGAAATTTGGATATTAATATTGATGAAATCACATTTGTGGTCACAGGCTAGTGAAGCTTGAGATATTTTGGTTACAGAGACATAAAAACAATTTCTACAAGACATATTCTTCATGATGTAGTGTACTCAATTCTCTAATTTAGATATTCATTATCATTCACCAAAAAAACAAAATAAAAACAAACTCTAAAACTGCTGAAGAGTTAAGGTATCCAGAAGATTCTGAATGCCCATTCAGTGGAAAATACCAATCAATCGTCTCCTGCTCTTTCCCCTACTAAATCATAAACAACTTGGTTAGTATGTTTAACTAGATTAGATGTTTGACCAGGTGTTTGGTATGGTGTACAGGTTTTAGGTGGAGATGCTAGAATTTGGGGAGTTTTTCACTCAATCAGGTTGTTGTCTTGGTTCCTGAGGTGATTACTGTATTCTCTAATAATAGTTTAGAGGCTTTCAAAATAGCTTCCCTGAGTGATTTTCCCTCACACAGCCACCAGTATTGTTAAAGGCAACAAGACTTTTACCTCAAGAACTTAAAATCATAGGCCAGGCACGGTGGCTCATGCCTGTAATCCTAGCACTTTGGGAGGCTGAGCTGGGTGGGTTGCTTGAGCTCAGGAGTTTGAGACCAGCCTGAGCAAGAGTGAGACCCCATGTCTAAAAATAGAAAAATTAACAGAGCATTGTGGAGTGCCCCTGTAGTCCCAGCTACTTGGCAGAATGAGGCAGGAGGACTGTTTGAGCCCAGGAGTTTGAGGTTGCTGTGACCTATGATGCCACGGCACATTATTCAGGATTACAGAGTGAGGTTGTCTCAAATACACAAACAAACAAAAAAAACTTAGGAAAATAATGTAACTCCAGACAACAGCAGCGCAGAGCTCAGTCCCAGTGGTTTCTTCCAATCCGGTGTGGGGCTGAGACATGCGTACACCTTTCTTTTCCCCGAGTCATAGACACTGATCACTGAACCCGTGGAAAGACTTTGCTGATGAAGAGTAACACACTTTGGAAATGTCCTTCATTAGAAGATAACATAGGATATATGATTTCTAGCTGATGCCACTGGCCTTTCCACATTCTAAAAGGGGAGCTACTGGAAAAGTGCGACATCTTGTCACAGGAAACTGCAGCGATTTCCACTTTACCTGAAGAGCTAGATCTGAGAGTCTGCAGCTATGGGTTGACCCCTCCTTCCTCACTCGGCTTCTTGCCTCTCCCTCTTCTGTTCCTCCTCCTCTCTCCTGCCCGCTCCTTCTCAGTCTCTTGGGTCCTGTGCCTCCCGGCGTGCCCCGAGGCTCAGCCCCTGACCTCCCTTCTGTGCCCTGATCTCCTCCCCAGGTGGAGATCACAGTCTCCTGGCTGTGTGTGCCTCTTTATATTTACATTTCCAACTCCTACGTCAGCCCTGAGCTCCCGGCTCCTTGGCCCAACTGCCTGCCTGGCAGCTCCTCTGGATGTCAGACAAGCATCTCCAACCTGGCATGTCCAGCAACACGAAGCTCCTGGCCTCCTCTCCCAGACCTGTTCAGCCTACATTCTTCTCTCCCCACAGCCACACACAAACCCTCCTCCTACTCCTCCTCTCCAGGGGTTTTCAACCTATGGGTCACGACCCCTAAGACCATCGGAAAACATATCCTGCATATCAGATATTTACCTTACAATCATAACAGTAGCAAAATTACAGTTATGAAGTAGCAACGAAAATAATTTTAGGGTTGGGGGTCACCGCAACATGAGGAACTGTATTAAAGGGTGGCGGCATTAGGAAGGTTGAGAACCACTGAGACAAGGATACAATGGATCTAGCTAGCCCATCCCCTGAAAAGTTCCTGCCCAAAGTCCTTAACTTTCAAGGCAAGCTGTGGAATTTGCCCACCTCCTATGGCCTCATGTAAAAGGGTCCCTAAGGCCCCTCCACTCCCCACACAGATGCCACCTTTGCACTGCCCAGGCAGGTCACCTTCCCCATTCCATAAACCTGGTCTGAGCATCTCCGTGGCCTCTTCTCTGGGTGCCACCATTTACACCTTTCAGTTAATGGTAAGCTCATCCTTGCAGTTGCTCAGACTGAACTAATTTACAGTCATTGTAGCAAGTCCCATGATGTTCCCCTTCCCCAAGATACAGCCACATCATAACCTCCAATACCTGGAATATGACGTTATTGGGGAAAAGGCTCTTTGCTGCAGCAATGAAGTTAAGGATTTTGTGATGAGATCATCCTGGTGGGCCCTGAATCCAATGACAAGTGTCTTTATCAGAGACAAACAACATCAGAGGGTGGTTGTTTGCATTATAAAAGGATGCTTTGATGTAGAAAAGAAACGAGTGTTGAATTCCTGTGTATAGCAGCTTGTTTATTTGACTAAGTGGTTGAGGTCAGCAAACCCTCGAACTAAAATGTTCGACAACCATTTGATCCTTTCAAGATCAATCAGAAACCACGGTAAATTATTGCTGCAAGGACTATGTAATCAGCAAGGAGAGAAAATTTTATTTACTCCCTCCTCTCAAATCATCCTAAAACCGCATGTTGAGAAATGCATCTTTGGTGTAAAGCTGAGCACACTTGGGGACGCAGCTGCCATGTGGAGCAGTCTGGCATCCCAACTCACAGTTAAAATCGGAAGGCGGTGGGGCTATCAGCCTTTTCATGGGTGATAAAGCAAGTCTGTTTACCGACAGGCAGCCAGATCCGGAACTTCTCACAAATAGCATGCGTCTGTGTGCACACACACACACAAACGTGCACACACATGTTGTTTTTATGTATGTGGTTTGTTAAAAAACGACAACTTGCTTTTCAATCACAGTAAAACTTTAGGAGCCCTGGAAAACCACACTAAGCCTTCAGTGATTGTAAGCAGCCACTTACATACAATGTTTGTTTTCCAATGACAATTAAATTTGACCATAAATCCATTGCTATTTGAGGAAACTAATGTGGTCATAAATATAACCTAGAATTTTGTGTTTCACAAGAAAATCTTAATATTTAAAAAGAAAACACTCAAAAAGACATTTGCAAAGCCTCTGGAGGGTGTGTGTGCGCTTATGAAACTTTTGAAGCTTGGGGAATAACATCACACAGTTCTAGTTGATTTCTTTTAACTGTAAGGACAAAATTCAATTTCTCCATAATGAAAAAAGTCCTATACAGCAACAGGTAACTAGACAGACTTAGAACAAGAGACAGTTAATTTCTATCACCAGAGGGCACCAAAGCTTAAGCTGCTGGAAAGACTGCAACCCACAGGGTCACACCATCAGGGGCCAGATAAACCCCTGCAAGGTATCCTGTGGTCTGCAGACAAGACCTCACCTCAGTGCTTCCCAGGACTGAGGGTGTCTCCTACAAGGAAGAACCTCCCTAGCTTGTTTCATAGCCCAGTGAATAACTTTCCCAGCCAAGAACTTCACGCCAGCTCCTGTGTTCATCCATCTGATGTATTCACAGAGCTCGTACCACGTGTGCAAGGCCCTGGGGTGGTGGGTGGTGAGCAAGAAAGGCAAAGTCCCTGCCCTCATGACTTTGCAGTCTAGAGGGGAGGACGGACTGAGCAAACCCTTACAATCGAGTGTGATAAGACTTAGGGAAGTACAGCACAGGGGCCGTGAGAGCAGCTGACAGGGGACCTAACCTTATCCATGAGCCCATGAAAGTCTGGAATAAGGTGTAGGCAGAGCTGTGCTCCCTCAGAAGGCTCTAGAAGAGAGTCCGTTCCTATCTTCTCCCGTATTGGGTGGTTCCAGGCTCTGGGGCTGGAGCTGCATCTGCTTCTGTGGTCACATTACTTCCTCCTTTTTCCTGTGTGTCTTCTCCTTCACGTGTTGACGCTGTAAGGACACTCGTGATTGCATCTAGACTTGCTATGGTCTGAATTGTGTTCCCTTCAATCCATATGTTGAAATCCAACCCCCAGAGTGAGTGTATTTGGAGACAGGGTCTCCAAGGACGTAATAAGGGTTAAATGCAGTCATAGGGTGGGGCCTTAATCCCATAGGATTGGTGCCCTTATAAGAAGAGATCGGGACACCAGGAGCTTCTCTTTCTCTCTCTGCCTGAGCACCGAGGAAAGGTCATGTGAGGACACAGAGAAAAGGCAGCTGTCTTTGAGCCTGGAGGAGAGGCCTCACCTGAAACTGGTCCTGATGACACCAGCATGTTGGACTTCCTGACTGCAGAAATGAGAGAAAGATGTCTGTGCTACACTGTACAGCAGCCTGGGTAGACTAAGAGCCCACCTGGACACTCAGGATGAGCTTTGCCTCTCAATATCTGTAGCTTAATCACATCTTTTGCCATATCAGATGAATAACATGTTTCCCTGAAAATAAGACACTGTCTTATATTTATTTTTTCTCAAGAAGACACACTAAGGCTTATTTTCAGGGGATGTCTTATTCTCCACACCACTGCACAGCCACACCCATCACTAGGTCTTATTATCGGTGTAGGGCTTATGTTTAACAAATGCATAGAAATCCTGCTAGGGCTTATTTTTTGGGTAGGTCTTATTTTCGGTGAAACACGGTAGGACATGGATGGAATGGTTGTTTTTGTTTTTTTCTTTTGGAGGGGATAACACCATTCAACCCACTGCAGAAGGGTTCTTGAGGAAGTGGTGTTTAAGCTGAGACTTGAGGCCCTAGGTAAGAGTTAGACACAGTGAGGGGAGAGGAGTACTGGAGGGCAGTCCAGAGAGGGGGGAGCACGGCAGGCCCTGGAATGAGTCAGGGGACAGTGCAGAGATGTGAGGTTGGGTCTTAGGTTACTGGGGCTCAATTGTGCAGAGCACTGGGAGCCCTTTCTGGGAGTCTGCATTTTCTCTTGAGTGCAATGAGAAGTTTTAGGGGATTTTAGATGAGGGAGAGAGAGTGAAGACCCAAGCAGATTAACATTTTAGAGCTTTCAAGGCCAGGCTCATGTCTGTAATCCCAGCACTCTGGAGGCTAAGGTGGATAGATCACTTGAGCTCAGCAGTTTGAGACCAGCCTCCGTCTCCACTAAAAATAGAAAAACTAACTGGGTGTGGCGGTAGGCACCCGTAGTCCCTGCTACTCAGGAGGCTGAAGCAAAAGAACGGCTCAAACTGTGAGCTATGACGCCACAGCACTCTACCCAGGGTGACAGAGAAAGACTGTCTCAAAAACAACTTTTCTTTAGAGCTTTCAAAGCTGTGCAAGGGACAGGCAGGCGGGAACCAAGGAGACCATTTAGGAGAGTTTTGCTGTGCGCTAAGCAAGGGAGGGGTGAACCAGAAGCAGCAGTGAGGTTGGGGAGAGGTAGGTAGACAGACACCTGCGATGGAGAACTGGAGGACTTGACAACAGATCGGGTCTGAGGAGTGACGAGAGGGAGGCTGCAGGAATAACTCCCAAGTGCCTGGCTCGAGCAACATGGCGAGCAGTGGGGTTGGTGCAGAGACTGCACGAGGGGTGAGTCTGGAAGAAAGAAGGACCGAGGGTGAGTACGGTTTGGGCCATGATGAGGAGAAACTTTTGGGAGATGGGGTCAAGGCAAAGTGTCCAGCGGCGAGTTGGCTACCTGGAGCTCAGAAGGAAGGTTTAGACTGGGCAAAAAGGACCAAGAGTCGCAACCTTTGGATAGTAAATGAAGCCTTGAGAGGAAACAAGCTTATCCAGGGAGAGTTGTAAGAGTGAAGAGCCAAGAGCCTGGGATAGAGGCCTAGGAGAAAACACAAAACCAGACACATGGCTCGGGGGTGGAGGAGTCCAAGAAGGAGACTGAACATGAGACCTAGAGGGGCTTGTGTCATAGGAGGGAGAGGGCAAGGAATGGTCTGTAGTTGTGAATGTGGCCTGCAGGCAAAGGGTGCAGGTGGGAGCCAGCGGCTCTGCTGGTGTGGGTCAGGGAGGGGAAGAGAGGGAGGGAGCAGATCACTCTCCAAGGAGAGGAGTTGGAGAGGCTTTGAGAGAGGGCTTTGATTTGCTTTCAAGATGGGAGAAAAGGAATGTTTCCATGTTCATGTGCAGAGTCTACAGAAAGGAGGAGGCAGGAGATAACAGAAGAGCTAGGCCTTCCTGGGCAGGTAGTTGAGGAGGAGTCCAGAGCCCAGGAGCATAAGACGGACGGGCCTGACCTCTGCTGGCATAACTGGAGGGAAGGGAGAAGGTCAGCTGTGTAGGTGTGGTGGCAACTGTCACATCAGTCTTCTCCTCTGGAAGCATCTGTTTTCTTCTGGCTGATGCAGGGTGGGGTGATCTACTGAGGGTGAGGTGGAGGTGGCCCAACGGCAGAGTAGAGATTTGCAGCAGGACGTCAGGGCAGGGCAGACTCCAGAGCTAAGATGGAGCCGCTGAGGCCAAAGATGCTCTCTAGGAAGGAGCTGAGTCAGCGAGGGGGAAGGGTAAGAAGTCACAGTTCTGTGAGCGCAGCAAAGCAGATGTGGGACGACCAGCTCAAGGTGTGTCCATGAGAATAGGCAGCTGAAGGGGAGAAAAAAGGCAAAGAAGGGAGAGGCTGGGGTGTGATGGGTCCTCGTGCTGGGACTGCAGGTCGGCGAAGGAGCCATGGGATTTGAGGAGAGAAAGAGTGCAAACTGAGAGCTCGGGCTGCCTCTGGAAGGCCTGCGGGCAACAGTTTCGAGACAAAGTGGAGAGTCTGTGTCTCAGGAGGCTGGGCTGAGTATGGGAATGTGCTGTACCTCTGGCCAGCAAACTTGTATGGGCTGTATTTTCAAACTCAGATAAAACCCAATTAATCAGATTCCTTCAGCGTGAAAAATTCCCCCAAATGATCTAATCGATTGTGCAATAAATGAATGCCACTGTGGCAGGAAAAACAAATCTGGAAAACAGTCACTATGGTTATTTTCATAAAGACATGCCACAAATAAAAGTCAGTGACCTCACTTCAAAGCCTAACACAGTTTTGAGTTAGAAACGGGTCTGTGTTATCTGTCCGTTGACTCCACTTTCTAAGGGTGTATAATTTAGAGTTGGCTAAATCTCTGCCATAGGTAAGCCTCATAATCCATTTCTGTTTTAGTGGGAATGGAATGAACTGACCACTATACTCTTTGTAATTGCTCGTAATCTTGTTGAAGAATGCTATGCATTTCACATGCCTTGCCTTCTTTCTTCCAAGCCAAATCCTGCTTCTGTTATCACTTGCACTGAATGTCTATTTCTCTACCCTTTAATAATTTTAGATATAAGCCTAAATATCCTCTATTAAAACAACAGCTTTGGTAGAACCATGTATTTATTTATTTTAAAAGTTCAGACGAATATGGGACACACATGATTAGATGGCATAGCTTGCCTTTATAAGGTTAAAGAATGAATTGTAGTTGTGCAATGGACCCGTGCATGCACCCACTGGGTGGGAATTTACCCAACTCCTTCCCTCTTCCCCCTTACTTGAATTTAACTGTGATTTTCTCTCACTGGGGCAGGTAGGTGTTAATCTACTGGTTCTAATTCAGTACTGAGTACATGTGGTGCTTGTTTTTCCATTCTTGTGATGTAGGAAGACCCACGTATGAAGAGCATCTAAAGACAGGTCAGTACCTGAACACTGAGCATAATGTGTTTATGGAAATTTCTACAGGAAGGAGGAAATTTTTTACAGATGTAATTTTTGCTATCCTCTGGATAAGGCAGGGTCTCTTCTTCTCTGATCTTCAACAGAATTAAACCAGTCCAGGATAAAGTAGGGGGTTTTTTTGTTTTGTTTTTTTTTTATTATTATTTGTTAAATAAACATCTCTACTGGTTAGCAAGTTGCAGCAGTCACAGCTACTGTACACCATTGAGTGAGAACTCACAGTGTGCCAGGCTCTGGGCTAAATATCTTACATACATCTAATTTAAACATCACAGAACCCCCACAAGTTAGGTATTTGTATTATCTCCATTCTATGGATGAGGAAACGGAGAGCTCAGCTACATGCCCCATGAACACAAACAAATAAAAAGCAAAACTTGGGCTCAGTGCCCATAGCTCAGTAGTTAGGGTGCCAGACACAGACATTGGGGCTGGCGGGTTCAAACCTGGCCAGGGCCTGCTAAACAACAATGACAACTACAACAAAAAAAATATCTGAGTGTTGTGGCAGGCGCCTGTAGTCCCAGCTACAGGGGAGGCTGAGGCAAGAGAATGGCTTAAGCCTAAGAGTTTGAGGTTGCTATGAGCTGTGATGCCATAGCACTCTACCGAGGGTGACATAGTGAAACTGTCTCAAAAAAAACTTGGATTCAGAGTTTGATCTGTCTAAATCCAAAATCTATGTATGCTTCCAGGGCACCGTTACTGCTGTGATAAAAGCACAGAGTGTGAGAGTGTGTGCTTGTGTAGAGAGAGGAGGTGGGGGTTGGGACAGGTAGAGGGTAGGGTGGTCATAGCGAGAGGATAAAGGGGTGGTGAGAACATTGGGAACAAGTGAAGCAGAAGTATCATGTACTATTGTAAATGGAATTGTTTCCTTTTTTTTTTTTTTTTTGGGACAGAGTCTTACTATATCACCCTGGCTAGAGTGCTGTGGCATCACAGCTCACAGCAACCTCAAACTCTTGGGCTTAAGTGATACTCTTGCCTCAGCCTCCCAAGTAGCTGGAACTACAGCAGGTGCCCTCAAACTATGGTCCATGAGCCACATCTGGCCCACCAGGTGTTTTTGCTGCCACTACCTATCCTGCTTAGCAGCTGACTCATCCCAGGGCCCACAGTCCGGCCCTCCAACGGTCTGAGGGACAGTGAACTGGTCCTCTGTTTAAAAAGTTTGAGGACCCCTGGACTATAGGCACCCACCACAACACCCAGCTATTTTTTTTGTTGTTGTTGTTGCAGTTGTCATTGTTGGTGTTGCAGTTGCCACCTTTGGTGTATGTGGCTGGTGCTGTAACCACTGTGCTATGGGTGCAGAGCTTGGAATTATTTTCTTAATTTCATTTTTGGGTTGTTCACTGTTAGTATATAGAAATGCAATTGACTTTTGTATTTTCATCTTATATCCTGTAACTTTGCCATGTTCGTTTATTAGCTCTAACAGTTTTTCTTTCTGTGAATTATTTAGGATTTTCTATATACAAGATTACCTCATCTACAGATAGAGATAACTTTGGTTCTTCCTTTCCAATTGGATGCTTTTTATTTCATTTTCGTGCTGAATCACGCTGGCTAGAGTCTATAGTACAACACTGAATAGGAGGGGCAAGAAAAGAAATCCTACCTTGTTCCTGATCTTAGGGGGAGAGTGTTCAGCTCTTACCATGAAGTACGGTGTCAGCTGTGGGTTTGCCGTAGATACCTTTCATGAGGTTGAAGAAGTTTCCTTCCAGTCCTAATTTTTGACAGGGAAAGCCTGTTAGAATTAAATGCATGAAATGATGTGTTTCACCTGTTCTTTCCCCCACAGGTGGAAGAAATGGCTCCTGCCATAGCAGAATGGCACAGAGCAGACAGATTGGGGCCGTGCTGCGGGCGCTCTGATACTCGTCATGGGATGTGGTGTCAGGATTGTTTTTGCCCGTAGAGGAATACTGACCACAGAAGCTAGACCGATAGGGGCACACTTTCTCTGATGTAACAAGCAGTCTGAAAGTGTTCGTCAGGGACCAGCGTAGCTGCTCATGGAAGTCACCAAGGATCCAGGACCCTTCTGGCTTCCTACACGACCATCACACAGAGCACCACCACATGGTGCTCACCTTACTCGTTCACAGCGGCTGTTCCCCCTCCACTACCACATCTGTGTTCCCAGCAGGAAATAAAGGAAAAGAGTGAAGGGCAACAGGGATTAAAAAGGTAAGTCTATACTTTTTTTTTGGTCCAGGGCTGGGTTTGAACCTGCCATCCTCGGCCATTTGGGTCCAGCACCGTACTCCTTGAACGAAAGGCACCACCAAGTCCACACTTTTTTTTTAAAGCTATAAAAAACAATAGAATTCCCATTCAGCAGATTTCTGCTTTTATCTCATTGATCAAATGAGTCATAGATCTTCTCTAGTTGCAAGCACAGCTGGAGAGATGAATATTAACCGAGCACATTGCTACCTCATTAAAAATGGGGATCCATTGGTAAGAAAGAAAGTGAAAATGGATATATTGGTTAAGCCACTAGCTGTGTGGCTTAACTTTGAAGATAGCAGATGGGGCCAAGAGCAATGGCATGAAGATGATCTGTAGAAGCTAGAAAAGACAGGAAAATGGATTTTCCTCTAGAGCAGTGATTTTTTTCACCTGGTATGCTACAAAAATTTTTAAAGACCATTAAGTCAATTATTTTTGGAAAAAGTTCAAAGCACAGTAAGTATGTTCTTTTTTTTTTTTTTTTTAACTCTTTCTCTTGATCAACCTAATTTTTATTTTTTTTGCTGGGGCTGGGTTTGAACCCACCACCTCCAGCATATGGGGCTGGCGCCCTATCCTTTTGAGCCACAGGCGCCACCTTTTTTTTTTT
>NW_003852436.1:486730-501581 GCF_000181295.1 Otolemur garnettii
CAAACCAACACCTTTTTTTTTTTTTGAGACTGAATCTCAAGCTGTCGCCCTGGGTAGAGTGCCATGACATCATAGTTCACAGCATTCTCTAACCTGGGCTTAAGCGATCCTCTTGCCTCAGTTTTTCTAGTTTTAGTAGAGACAGGGGTCTTGCTTTTACTCAGACTGGTCTCAAACCTGTGAGCTCAAGCAATCCACCTGCCTTGGCCTCCCAGAGTGCTAGGATTATAGGTGTGAGCCACCATACCTGGCCTTGATCAAATTAATTTAAGTGCACTGTGGAAGTTTAACTGTAGGTTCACGTGATCTGTGAGATAAAAAAAGGTTGAAAAACACTGCTCTAGAGCCTCCAAAAGCAACGTAGTCCTGTCAACACCTTAATTTTAGGACATATCACCTCCAGAACTATAAAAGAATAAATTTGTATTGTTTAAGCCACTAAGTTTGTGATAATTTATTAAAGCAGAAGATAGGAAAATTAATATGTTATATAAGGTTTCTATTACAACTACCTGATAACTCTAGCTGTTACAGCAAAAGCAGCTAATGACATACAGAAGTGAATGCCTGTGTTCCAATAAAACTTTACTTACCAAAACAGTTGACAGGCTGGATTTGGTCCATGGGCTATAGTTACAGAGAGGTACCACCATTCTACGTATTCTCCAATTTTGAGACACCATTTTGTCTCCGTTTTATTGTTGTTGTTAAAATAAATAATATTCTAGTGAATTCTTTTGTGACAATTCATTGGACTTACCTCAGATTACATGTCTTGACTAAATTTTATTTTATTTTATTATTTTTATTTATTTATTTTATTTTATTTTTTTATTTGACTAAATTTAGAAATGAAACTCCTGTTCTGAGTGTATATATCCTTTTCCCTATATTGACCTCTGGCAAAACCCACAATAATACTCATTTCCAGGGGAGCACAAGGTGGTCTATCTCTCCATGTGCTCAGGGTGTCAATTCTAGGTAAGTAGTTATGGGAATAGGAGTAAATTATCAGAATAATGACCGATGTTCATATTTTATTCACAAATTTAAAGTACTGGAGCAGGTAATTTATCTGGTATCTGAAGTTGGGCTGTTTACTGTGCCATATTAAATATAGGCAAAAGAAAACAAAACCTAACAAAATGTCTTCTATCTGACGTTCAAAAATGTTGGGAAATGATGAGTCTTTCCATTTCACGTGGCCCCTACACTAAGTGTGTTCTCAGGAGGTGACAGTGCTAGCATTGGGTCCTCTTGGTTTTAGCCCACTGGAAAATGGCTGGGCACAAGTGATTTTTCTCATTATTTGTTTAAAGAGAGACTCAAAAGGACAGTATTTCTGGAATGTGCTCTTGCCCAATTTATTCTTATCATAAGATAACCTACCCTTGTACTCAAACCCTTATTTCTGTTGATCTCTAAAGGAATTTCACTCTGGAGCCCCTGTTTTGGGGGGATAGTAGGTAGGAGAAATAATCAGTGAATTCCTTCTTTGCTATTTGGAGTAAAGAAAAGTCAGCAACTCTTATTTTCCCATAAAATTTCATGTGCTTCTAAGATTGTTCTTTAACTATCCTGGTTTTAGCAAAGATCCCCCAATTGGGGGTCATATTCAAATCACCAAGAATCCTCATGAAATTTTGGGGAGAATTCATGTGTCGGGATTCTGCATTAAAATGAGATAAGGTATGTAAAGATGTCAGTCACACACAAATTACAGGTAATGTTTGTTCAGGATTTAGCATGTGCTGGGTCAGAAAAATGATCCTAATGGACTCTTGTAGCATCTTTGAGAGCTAGATATTATTATTATCACACCTACCTACCTTATTGTTGAGGAAACTGGGTTACTTGGGATTATTAAGTAACTTGCTTTAGGTTAACAGCTAATAAGTAGAGATGCTGGGAGTTGAACACAGGCAGTTTGATTCCAAAGCCCTGAGAGTGCATTATGGATTATACTAGATAATCAATAGATGCAATCTTCATTTATTCAATCAATCAATCAATCAGTAGGTGTTATTTATTGGACTTGGTATACATCAATAAGCAAAACAGATAATCTTTCTGTCCTATTGAAGATTTATTTTTTAGTGGGAGTGGTTTGGGAGCTGAGACAATAAATAATTGACATAGTAACACAGCAATATGTTAAATATAATAACATAAACATATTAAATAAATCAATGCTGGGTGGGATGCAGTGGCTGGTGCCTGTAATCCTAGCACTTTGGGAGGCTGAGGCGGGAGGACTGCTTGAGGTCAGAAGTTTGAGACCAGCCTGAGCAAGAACAAAACCTTGTTTTTACAAAAAATAGAAAAATTAGTCTGGAGTGGTGGCACACATCTAAAGTCCCAGCTGCTCAGGAGACTGCAGCAGGAGGATCACTTGAGCCCAGGAGTTGGAGGTTGTAGGGTGATAAACCAGCACTCTAGCCTGGGTAACAGAGTGAGCCCCGCCAAAAACCAAAAACCAAACAAAGAAGAAGAAGACATCAATCATAAAGTGTGTTAGAAGGAGTTAAGTACAATGGGAAAAGGATAGAACAGAGTAGCAGGGGCTGGGAATGGTCTACATAGATAAGCTTCATTCTGAGGGTGGCATTTGAACAAAGACTGAAGGAGAAAAGGGAGTTTTTTTGACTCTCATCCAATTCCCCCCTTTTTTATACTTGTAAACATTTCTCAGTGAAATTTAAACCAGTATAATATCTGCTACCTTCTATTTATAGGATGACGCTGTACTTACAATACCCTCTGGAGGCTTCTGGGAATTTTCATTAAGCAGAGAACCAAAACTTAGATGAACAAGTTACTGGAAACTATAACTAATAATATACAACCTGACCTCAATTATTTGGACATTAGGTGAAAACAGAGACTTTCCTCCCATGGCATATCTGATTTAGGTACAAATGTAGGCTCAAATCCAAGGATAGCTATAACTCGGGGGCAAGATAAACAAATATGGGTGACTGACCTATTGAACAAGAAGAGAAGCTACTGAAAAATAAAACCAAACACGTATTTTTTTCTCTGGTCTTGGTTGTTAAGCAAAAATCTTCCAGGGAAAAAGCATAATAACACATGAGAAATACTGTGGGGTGTTTTTGTTTTGTTTTGGTGTTTGAGACAGAGTCTCACTCTGTTGACCTGGGTAGAGTGTCCTGGCATCATAGCTCACAGCAAATTCTTGGGCTCAGGTGATCCTCTTGTCTCAGCCTCTTAAGTAGCTGGGACTACAGGTTCCCACCACAACACAATGCGTGGCTAGTTTTTCTCTTTTTAGTAGAGATGGGGGTCTTGCTTTGCTTAGGCTGGTCTTGAATTCTTGAGCTCAGGCAATCCACCCAGGCTTGGGCTCCCAGAGTGCTAGGATTACAAGGGTTAGCCACTGAGCCTGACCTGAAATAGTGGTTTTGTACTTGTGTTTACTTTAGACACCTGATGTTTTGACAAAAAAAATTCATTGAGCTGTTTTTGATAAATATTTTGGTATCTCATTTATTATAAAAACGGAATTAATTAGCATCTATATATAAATATCTGGGCTGAGCATCCAGTTTATTTTATTCCTTCACTGGAGTTGTAAGTTCCATGGGGCGAGAGAGTGTCTGTCTGGGTAATGCTCAATACTTATTTATTAAAAAAAAACACAAAACTTACTTGTTGAATTAAAGGATGAGAAAAAGAAAGAAGGAAGAAAGATAGGAAAAAGGAAAAAAGAAAAAAGGAAGAAAAAAATAAGGAATAAATTAAAAGGAAGAAAAAAGAAAGTGAATTTCCTTTATTCAGCTGCCCTTAAATTAGATGTAGTGAGTGGCTTTTGAATAGAGGACAGTAATGTAAGATTTTGCTACAAGGACAAAGCATTTAACTTTGGTGTTGTATGTATACTAATTGTTTTTGACTATGCCCATTGTGAAAAAGACATTTGTGCTTGCCAAGAGTGACATGGATTTACTGTTTTGCTAGTATGCTTATACCTGTCTTCTATAGGTAAAAATCAGGCAATGGCAATAATTTTTATGAAGTTGTTTTTTGTATATCATATCAATCAGTGTTTGACCCATGTATGTGTACCCATCTGGGTTAGGAAAAAAAACCTTTTGTTGGTGATTTCTAAAATTATAGAAATCAATTTAATTATTTGTGACTAGCTTGAAAAAAAAGGTACAGAATAGAAAAGAATAGAAAATATGGGGGCTGGGAGCTGTGGTTCACGTCTATAATCCTAGCACTTTGGGAGACTGAGATGGGTGCATTACTTCAGCTCAGGAGTTCGAGACTACCCTGAGCAAGAGTGAGATCTTGTCTCTACTAAAAATAGAAAAATTAGCAGGGTCTTGTGGTAGGTGCCTGTAGTCTATTGTAGTATCCTCCTGCCTCAGTATCCCAAGTAACTTGAGGGAAGATCCTGGGAGGATCACTTGAGCCCAAGAGTTTGAGGTTGCTGTGAGCTAGATGATCCCACAGCACTCAACCACAGGGTGACAGAGTGAGACTCTGTCTAAAAAAAAAAAATAGGAAATACCAGTGTGATTGCATGTTGTGAGGGTGATTATTGTGTATGTGTGTACTAGATTATGAGGAAAATGTATTTCTTACTGTAAGAAATGTTTTAAAGAAACATTTGAAATTCAAGCTTTGGGTCAACTAAGTGACTGAGTCAGTAAGTATGATACCCAGATCAGGAGTAACTACAGAAATCCTTCTGAAGCTCAGATTATACTGAGGTGAATAGGGAAGCAGTGAGTAAATATGTCTCCTGGTTCAAATCTAATGTCCACCACTTCCTAACAGTATGACTCCGGGCCTTCGTTTCCTTGCCTGTAAGATGTTAAGTATTCTCCTCAAAACTTTTTTTTTTTTTTTTAGCAATTTTTGGCCGGGGCTGGGTTTGAATCCCCCACCTCCGGCACATGGGACCAGCGCCCCAAACTTTTGAGCCACAAGTGCTGCCCCAAAACATTTTTTTGAGTATTAAAGATGAGTTACCATACAAAACATGTTCAAAAAACTGTTTGGGATATAGTAAAGACTATACGAGTGCTGGCGACTATTACTGTTGTTATGAGATGAACGTGGTGTGAGAAGATCTCACACAGTACATAATGTCTCACGCCTAAGACTAATTCTGAGTTTTAGCACTTTACATACTTTGTTCTTTATCTGAAGTAGAGCCTGGCTAGTTGACTGTCAAGCAGAAATATCTAACATCTGTTAAAAACTATCATCTTCCTGGGTAGAGCCTATGCTCAGTGAGTAGGGCGCCGGCCCCATATACCGAGGGTGGTGGGTTCAAACCCGACACTGGCCAAACTGCAACAATAACAACAACAACAACAACAAAACAAAAAACAAACCCCCCCTAACCATCTTCCATGTCCCCATGGTGGTGTGTGTCTCTAGTCCCAGCTACATGGGAGGCCTGTAGTTTGAGGCTGAAGTGTGCCGTGGTGCTGCCCATGAATAGCCAATGTACTACAGCCTGGGAGATGTATTAAGGCCCCATCTCATAAAAAAAAAAAAAAAAAAAAGCCAGGAGCGGTGGCTCCTGCCTATAATTCCAGCACTCTGGGAGCCTAAGGCGGGTGTATCGCCTGAACAAGGAACTGGTGACCAGCCTGAGCGAGAGCCAAACTCCCCCTCTGACACCCCATCTCTACTAAAAATAGAAAAACTAGCGGGCTGTTCTGGTGGGAGCCTGAAGTCGCAGGTTCTGGGGAAGCTGAGGCAGGAGGATTGCTTGAGCCCGAGAGTTTGAGGTTGCTGTAAGCTGGGTAGAACCCAGGCACTCTACCCAGGGCGACAGAGTAACATTCTGTCTCAAAAACAAAAACAAAGGAAAACGCTGTCTTCCAGCTGTTCTTTTACATAAGACCATGTTTATCAACCAGAGGCCACATTTTATTTGGACAAGTCAGTGTTTTTAAAATTAAAAAAAATTTTAAATGTGAATGTCCTTGGGTGGGGTTTGTACTCTCCTATTTATCCCTGTCCTTATCACTCCTGTTGTCTTCATGTAGCCACCAGACTATTTTATCTGTCTGAGTCTGGGTACGTTTGAGTTTTGAATCTTTGCCAAAGATCGAAGTGCCAGAACCTATAGCTGCCTCATTCTCTGCAGCTAGTTGCTCTTCAACCTCGGATCCTTAGACAGAATTAACGCATGTACTCCTTAACTGGGCTTCCTCCTTTCCTCCAGGCCTCCTGCTCTTTACCTGTGATGGGGAGCAGCGGTTGCTCTGGTATAAGCACCTTATCCAGTGGCTTTTTAGTCTGAAATCAAAAGAAAATCTTGTGTGAAATCCATATTTTGCCACAAAACCACATACATCTATCTAGGGACAATATTGGACTCATGTTCTGAATTCCAGAACTATTAAGATGGCAAGTAGAGGAGATATGGAAACGTTTTATGTTTATGCTGCGACCTAGAGTAAAATAAAGTATTTTTGTTAGTTCAGTTTTTAGGCCTTACTTCATTATAACAATGCCTTAAAAATACAGGGTGTTCCATGGCTCAGCGCCAGTAGTACAGTGGTTATGGCACCAGCCACATACACCGACACTGGTGGGTTTGAACCCAGCGTGGGGCAGTGAAACAACAATGACAACTGCAACAAAAAATAGCCAGGTGTTGTGGCGGGTGCCTGTAGTCCCAGCTACTTGGGAGGCTGAGGCAAGAGAATTGCTTAAGTCCAAGAGTTGGAGGTTGCTGTGAGCTGTGATGCCACAGCACTATACTGAGGGTGACATACTGAGACTCTGTCTCAAACAAACAAACAACAACCCCCTCCCCCAGCATGGGGGGTGGTGCCTGTGGCTCAAAGGAGTAGGGCACTGGCCCCATATACTGGAGGTGGCGGGTTCAAACCCAGCCCTGGCCAAAAACTGCAAAAAACAAAACAGGGTGTCCCTAAAGTCACCTCTGAGATCACCACACATAGGGAAAACCTCTTTGTAAAGAGGTGGCCAACACGTACAGAATATTTTGTAAATCTTTTCTGAAATTTAGTAATGAGTGTTTTGTAAGTAATGGTCCATTTAGCTATAATTTCCCATTTTCCCTATGCATGGCAATTTTAGGGGGAACTTTTGGGACACCTCGTATATGTAGCACCTTTCTCTAAATGCTAGCAATGTTACTTAGTCCATTTGTGCAGCTATAACAAAATCCTTTGGGTAATTTATAAAGAACAATTATTTATCTCTTACAGTCCTAAAGGGTGGGAAGTCCAAGGTCAAGTTGCCTAAGATTCTGTGTCTGGTGAGGGCTTACTCTCTGCTTCATAGATGGCAGCTTCTTGCTGCTTCCTCACATGATGAAGGTGGTGGGGCTAGTTCTCAAGATCTCTTTTATAAGAATGCTAATCCCATCCATGAGGTAGGGCCCTTATGATTCAGTTTCTAAAGACCCCACCTTTAATAGCATCACCTTGGGGGTTAAAGTCCAACATACGAGGGACACGTATATCCAAACTAGAGTGACATATGCTGGATCTAACTCATCACCACATCCTTTAGAGTAGATAGGTGGGTGGTTAATGTTCTGGGGGGAGGTAGCTCCCAAATGGCTGCTTACACTAAAAATAGCTAAGGTTGTATAGAAGGAAAAGCAATGGGTTTCATGTGTGGTCTGAATTTTCTCATTGAGTTGATGGATATAGTTAGCTCAGAACAATAGAAGTTGCCCATCCCATTGCCAACAGTTTCCATTTTGCTCGTTTCACTTCGGGTTGTATTGAGTCTCCCACTGTCCACAGTTCCTTCAATGGCCATTAGAGCTGTGGAGGAGAAAGAAATCTTCAGAAAACACATATGTGAATAATGGCAGCAAGAGAAGGAGAAATTCCTGCTTATAGCCCACTCATATATTTTTGAAATATAGGTCAGATCTAGAGGAAGTGAAAGAAACTTCCTGTTGAATTTTCATTTATAGCATGTGTCTGGAAATCTCTAAATGTAATTTCTTGGTGTAAAATAAACTGCAGAAATCTGGAATGTGTCAGTCTGCTTTATGTTTATTGAAACCATTCTATCTGAAGCTGAAATATAAAATTATATAGTGGAGTGAACAGCTACCATTAGTTTAACAGACATGACTATATTCCTCAACTGAAAAGCTGTCAAGACCTCAACAACCAGATACAAAAAAGATCCAGGAATC
This sequence comes from Otolemur garnettii, assembly GCF_000181295.1. Taxonomy (NCBI): domain Eukaryota; kingdom Metazoa; phylum Chordata; class Mammalia; order Primates; family Galagidae; genus Otolemur; species Otolemur garnettii. The sequence continues at coordinate 494,907 of NW_003852436.1, forward strand.
CCATAAACCCTGTCTCCCTTTAATTATCGCACATCCCTGTGCATATTTTATTGCCTTCTGCCTTCCCTTTTGTGATTAACAAAAAACACCGCCCATCTGCTCTCAGCAAAATAGCCACAAATAATATTTTAAAAGATTTGAACTGGTTGGGACAAATAGGAAGTTTTGATGATCCTCAATCAAGCTTTAAAAATAAAAAGGAGTTTGGGCAAGACTATAAAAACTTCATCACTGATGTGCTAGACATCACCATTTACCATATGTAAAGTCTACTTTGTAGACAGGCATTGTGGCAGGTGCCCGTAGTCCCAGCCACTGGGGAGGCTGAGGCAAGAGGATCACTTTAGCCTAAGAGTTTGAGGTTGCTGTGAGCTATGATGCCAATGCACTCTACCCAGGGCACAGAGTAAGACTTTGAAATAAATAAATAAATAAATAAATAAATAAATAAATAAAATCATCTTTGATTTTATATTTTTCTTCTAAATTGAGATGATGACCATACTGTATTTGCTGTTGAAGTAATTCCACTTGCTGAATGCCACTTGATGTCACTTGTAGCAGATACTGCTGACTGCAGTGTAGCCAACGGTAGGATTTTGTGATTGTGTCCACCCTCCTTCATCTGTCCCTTTGCTCTGTGAAGACAAACCTGTTTCCCATCCAAGGGTGGGTGACACTTAGCTGAGTCAGGTGTGGTAACTCCATTTTTCTTTTCAGCAACTGGTTTAAGGATGGGCTGCAGCGTCATAAGACATGAGTGAAAGTGCCCTGGGAGGCTGCTGGAGAAAGTGCCTTCTCCTTTTGGGGGGTTGTTATTGTACGTGCATATAACGCCTGGAGAAATGGCATCCTCTTTTGACCTTGGCACAAAGCTGTCACATTGAGGAAGGCAGACAGAAAGATGGCATGAATCTGGGTCCTTCCTGATGTTGTTAAACCATCAACCCTACAACAACCTCTGTTGAGCCTTTTCAAGAATGTGAGATGATTAATTTTTCCTAATGTGTAAGTGAAATTCAGTCAGGACCTTCTGTTACTCGCTTCCCCAGACACCCTAAGTAATACTGAAGAAAGAAAAAATTTACATGAAGGCTGTTGGGGGATAGAGCCTTCTGCTTTACAGGCTGAACTGAGACTTGGCATCTAGAAGACTAGAAAGGCAGTGTACTTTTGAGCAAAGAGCCCCGCACTGAGGGTCAGAATAACTAGCTCTAAATCACACTTACCGTTCATGCAATCTCAGGAAGGTAATTAAATCTGTGAACCTCAGGTTGGCGTGAAGGTTAAATGAAGCAGTGTGTGTGAAAGACCACCAGATGGAGTCTCCCTGAGGGCGCAGATTGTGTGGTGCTCATTTCTGTATTCCTATCACACAAATTCTTCTCGAAGCAGATACTTTTACAGCATCTACTCGGTGGTAGTCTTTTTCATGTATTAAACATTTAGCATGTATTTTAAAGTATGTTTCATGTATTCATTTAATTTTCACAACAACACTGTATAATTACTCCCCTGTCCAGAGAAAGCAAGAGGCTCAGAGACATTAAGTACTGGGAACAGAAAGTAGCACAGAGAACATTTAGAGCCAAGGTCTTTCAGAGTCTAGAGCCTCAACCACACTGTATTCTGTATAGTAGGGGCTTAAGATGCGTTGAGTGAGTGAATGGTTCGATTAAATGTTTATGGGGTATAGTAGTTGAACAACAAATCCTTTTTCCTGAGAAGGAATATTATATCATCTTTTTTTTTTTCCCCTGTTGGGAAACAAAGAGGCCTTTCCAAGTTTAACAAGCTTCCATGACCATTTTAGAGGGTACTTGTCCGTGGTAAAGAGAGCAGCCCCCACTCCTGGCAGCCACCTGCAGGATTAGGGATGGGGACAGTGACTATTCCCTCATAGGCCGAGTGTCTCTCACAAGAAGAATGTGCCAGTTTCTTTATTACCTCCCCTCCAAAATGGCTTCTGAGAACACACACTATGACCCTCCTGGCTGCTGGAACGTACGGGTCATACACCCGTGATTAATCCTCAGCTAATGGTTGGGTAGGAAGGTGAGTCTTTCTCATCACTCTGCGTGTTCCTGTTCACAATGGCATCCCCACACCTCTGTCCCCATCTGTGGCCTCAGGACTGCTTTGCTTAGCATATTACCACCCCACACACCTCGTTAAAATCTGTGGTTAACAGACAGCCCTAAAGGAAAGAATTTTGTTTTTCTTGAGACTCTGTCACTCTGGGTAGAGTGCCATGGTGTCATCATAGCTCATAGCAACCTCAAACTCTTGAGCTCAAGCGATCTTCTTGCCTCAGTCTCCCAAGTAGCTGGGACTACAGGTACCTGCCACAATGCCCAGCTATTTTTTTAGTAGAGATGAGGTCATGCTCTTGCTTAGGCTGGTCTCAAACTCCTGAGCTCAAGAGATCCACCTACCTCGGCCTCCCAGGATGCTACGATTACAGTGTGAGCCACTGTGCCTGGTTTATGGAAAGAATTCTAACAACAAAATCAAACACACAAAGGATGGAAATAGTAAACTTCATCCTAAGACATATAATTGATTCATAGCTTAATGAACATGCTCTTTCTCCCCGGACAATAAATAACAAAGTCTTTCTCAATTTCAAGAAGTCAAACTGACAGCCCAGTGGGAGTTGGTTTGGGAAGATATCTTCTCCAAAGTAGTAAGTGACAACTTAAAAGGAGGTTGTCTCCTCTTCTTGGCAGGCCAGACGTGTAGTTTTCTCAATGATCCTACCACCTCCCCTCTGTATACCTTCCTTCCTTTCTTCCACCCCCTCCCCACACCTTCCCAAGGAAGCCATAATTTCCATTATTTGTCGAGAGTTTGTTATAACATGCAGAAAGCCAACCTTAGAACCAGTCTGTGAAGGAATATTGCTTTCAAACCACTCCATATTCCAGAACTCATATGCCTTATAAATACAAACAAAGCAAGAAGTTTAGTAATTTTATGTAACAAAGGGCCTAATAAATGTTACACTGTAAACCAGCACTGTGCAATAGAAATACAATGCAAGCCACAGATGCCAAGTCACCACATGCACTTTACTGGTAACCACATTAAAAAAACAAACAGAAACTGGAATCGAAAATGTTCGATGTGGTTTATGCAAAACAATTCAATTTCAGTCAGCAGATCCATACTCAAAGCAGCAGCTCTGGTGTGACAGGAAAAGATCATCAAACGAACGGACATTTATATAGAAAGTCACTTTTTATTTCCTAACTTCAACCATATATTTTAATTAGCCAGCCAACTTGACAGAGTATTAGAAAAAGCATTGCTACTGTAATGTCACCCTAGGTAAACCTGTGTCATTCCCTGCTCCGATTCAACCACACTCTCTACACCTTCATTATCCAATAAAATGACTACGCTCAGGTTTCCAAAATGCTGCCAGAATATTGATTTCTGCAGCCTGGGGAAGCACAGGGGAGTTCTGGGACCGCTGACCTGGTTTCTCAGTTTACTTCCTGCTGTGCTGATATTGTCATTTTGTCTGTTCTTGTCATTTTTGCCTGTGTTGGTGGGGAGCATGTCAGGAAGCCCCGGAAGGGGTCCTTGTCAGTATCTGATTGATGAAGCTAGCAAAGCTTCACTTTCATTCCATGTTTAAACACACATGGGGTGATGGATAGACAGGTGTGGATACTGAAGCTCACCAATGTTCTTTTCTGAGTGTTTGAAAGGGGCAACTATAAATGTTTGGTGGTTTTTGGAGACAGAGCCTCAAGCTATCCCCCTGGGTAGAGTGCTGTGGCATCACAGCTCACAGCAACCTCCAACTTCTGGGCTCAAGCAAGTCTCCTGCCTCTGCCTCCCAAGTAGCTGGGACCACAGGCGCCCGCCACAACACCTAGCTATTTTTTGGTTGCAGCTGTCCTTGTTGTTTGGCTGGTCCAGGCTGAATTCGAACCCTCCACCCTAGGTGTATGTGGCTGGTGCCTTAGCCACTTGAGCCACAGGCGCCAAGCCGATGTTTGGTGGTTTTAGTTTTATATTTTTGTTTGTGTGTCCTACAAGTGGAAATATTGGCATTGTAATATAGAGTTGCATAACAGATTATTTGGATTATTTGAAAAAAAAACATATTTATTCTTACAAAGCTATACTGTAAATTGCCTTACCAATATAAAAAGAAACACGTGGAATGCACTTTAATAATATATTTATTTAACCCAGTATAGCTGGTTAAAATAGCTGTAACATGTAGTAAACATAAAAATTATTCATGAGACATTTTATGTTCTTTTTCCTCATGCTAAGTCTTTGAAATTCAATTTTACACTGTGGCACATTGCAATTCAGACTAGCTACATTTTAAGCGGTCAGTTAACCACATATGCCTATTGGACAGCTCAGCTCTATATCATTCATATCTTTTCATATATTCTGTTTTTTATGAATATCTCTATATATTTGCATAAATCTAACCAGTGCATTCAAGCTCTCTTGGATTCTTTTCCCATGAGTTATTGTATATATGTGTCTGATCTATTTATACATTTCACATATATTTAACTATAGAAAATAAACTTATCTCTATGATGGGTGTGGGCCATATAAATGGGCTGCTATTTATAAATTCACCTAATGATTTTCCGTCGTGTTACCATATGATTGTTTGTCTTTTCACCTGATGGGCGTCTGGGTAATTTACCATTTTTCTCTGTTATAAATATTTCTACTATGAATGCTTTTTTCTCTAGAGTGGAATTCATTTGTTCTTTTCCTATCATTCTCCCTCCCTCTTTACTATTCTACCGTTTCTTTCAGGGTTACAGAAAGTGAGGTTGGGAAATCTTCCTTCCTAGGTTGGTTCAGGAAGGGAGTTTGGATCCATATCCTTCCTACTGTCCAAGCCCTACCTGAGGCATCTACACCTTCTGTGATCAATTATAGGTGGTCACCAAACCTTGGCCCAAAGCAGTTAATCCACCTATGAGTAGAGAAGGAACAAAGGATGTCAGCAGGGAAGCTTGAATGTGATAGACAGACACCTTCCTTCAGAAAGGCTCTTACAGAGGAAAAGAAGAGCCCCCTTCATTTTGAAGTCTAAGGGAGAGGGTGTAGTGGGGACATAGAAAACCCATGTGTGACTATGGATATAGTTTCCATACAGACTCAAAGATGACAATGAAGGGCTATTATGGCGCCTATTACAAAAGTGATGGGCTGGACGTAATGAGGGATTAAATCTGAAATTCCCAGGACATACCCAGCAACTCGGGAACTTGACAAGCTGCCATCACTCCAACATCCCCGGAGGAGCAGTGCGGCCAGTGTGTGTGGGTCCTGCCTGTAGCACGCCACTTATTGCAGCGCTAATGAGCAGGGGCTCCCCTCTAAGAGGGGGGCTGAGGCAGTGGTGTCACTTTCCCTTGTTGTGTGCACATCAGCTGGCATCTTGGCTGGAAGGAGACAGTTGCTAGGTAACTGGGGAAAATAAGCGAAGCCCCCTTTCCCATCCATGGAGAGGCTCAGGGGACTCCAAGAAGGATTTGTATATTTAAAAACAAACAAAAAAACAAGTGCTACCCAAAGGAATAGCTGGCTTCTGTTTTTTCTTTTCTTTTTTTTCTTTGTTTAAGGGGAAGATTGATTGGAAGCGAATTGCTACGACCTAGAGGTGGAAGGGCAGGGAAGGAAGGAGAGGCAGAAGGCCAGACAGCAAAAGAGAAACAAATATTTAAATGGGAGATAGGGGAGGGAGAAGATTGTGGAAAGGGCCCCCTTACAGGGTGGTGTACTAGGGTCTCCATTAACCAAAGGGGCCTCAGAGGGTTAAGATGTCTGTGCAAAAAGCAGGCTGTAGTGGCTCTCTCAAGGTGCGGTTTGCAGACCAGCCATGTCTCATCTGGAATCCTATTAGAAATCTAATTGTCAAGCCCCACCCCAGGCCTACAGCTTCAGAAACGGTGTTCTAACTAGCCTGCCAGGTGATTCAAAAACATGCTGAAGTTTGAGGATCTGATCAAAGAAATGAGACAGCTTTTGGAGGCCTGAGGAGGGGAGTGCCAAAGCAAAAATTGCCCAGGACAGAGTTCAGCAGACAAGAAGACTAGGGGAGGCTACTGCCACGGGGAGAGGGATCAGACCTCAGTGTGAACTTACCCAGTTGAAGCTGCAGGTGTGTGTGTGGGGCTGGTTCTTAAAAAGGATGGGATGGCTGGTGAAATAGTACTGGAGGATGTTGGGGGAGGTCCTAGGTCATTTGCATTTACTAATAAACTCCTCCCATCTTGATGGCAAGGGGTAGTTTTATGACTTGGACCCATGTGTTCTGCTGAAGTTAGGCTCCCACAAAGACCCTCCACAGAGACTAAGGGACAAGGGCGCTATCTTCTTTAATGATTCCATTTCAAAGAGAGGGCTTCTAGGTTCTTGAGAAAGACATTCCCAGATTATAAGAGTGGCAAGGCTTTTAAAGAGATTTACACTCACCTCAAAGGGCGGAGAAAGAATTTACAATTACAAGTTAAATGCGCTGGCTCAGCGCCTATAGCTCAACCGGCTAAGGCGCCAGCCACGTACACCTAAGGTGGTGGGTTCAATCCCCAGCCCGGACCCGCCAAACAACAATGACGGCTGCAACCAAAAAATAGCCGGGCGTTGTGGCGGGCGCCTGTGGTCCTAGCTACTTGGGAG
>NW_003852436.1:501601-503444 GCF_000181295.1 Otolemur garnettii
TGTGGTCCTAGCTACTTGGGAGGTGGAGGCAGGAGATTCGCTTGAGCCCAGGAGTTGGAGGTTACTGTGAGCTATAATGCCACGGCACTCTACCCAGGGGGACAGCTTGAGGCTCTGTCTCAAAAAAACAAAAAAACAAAAAAACAAAAAAACAAATAAACAAGTTAAATGCGCTTCAAAAAAGAAGGCCAGGAGTTCTGCCTATGGTTTAGTCAAGCTGAGGAGAGCCTTGAGGCCATCTCAGGGAGAGGGACAAGTCAAGTGAATGTGGCCACCTCTTTATGGGAATCTTCCTACTTCTCTTTGTAACCTTAATCCAGCACCTCACTGCATCCTACAGAACTGCCTTGGAGGTGACAGGAAGGAACACACCTTGTTCCAGGGGGGCGATCCTCAGGGTAGTGGTGGGAGAGGGAAGACGGATGGGGGGGGGATCAGGGAACACCAGCCTGTGCAGAGAATCCTCCCTGTCCCTGCTGCTGGTGTCATTTCCCGAGTGGGAAAACAGACCAGGATGTGCAGACAAGGAGAACAGCTTGGGCCTGATTCCCATGAGCCTCTTGGAAAGGTTTTCTGGAAAGCTGACCATGTTGACTTGGAAAACAGGCAGACATGGTTAAGATAACAGACCCATGACAGCGCTTGCCTTGTCCTACTTACAATGGCAGCACCCCTTCCACCCACCCTTCCCCAGCCCTACTCCTGAGGATTTTGCCAAGACAATTGCCCTCAGAGGGTAAGGCACCTGGGTTTACGTAAAGCCTTTGTCTTTGCAACTGTGGAGTTGTTGGGGCATAGCCATGGTATTTGAGTGTTAGAAGTCCTGCCCCCAGGGCTGGCTTGCTTCTGGTCCTGTCCCTGTAGTCTGTTGGGATTCTGCTTGTTCCACATAGTTGGTGACTGAGCACACAGCACTGATCAGGATTGAACTATTCCAAGGGACAAACACACAATTGCCTAGCAAAGTTTTGGACAACCCACTTTCTTCCTTTTGGGGGGAGGGAGAGACTTTTTCTTGGAATGATGAGGAGACAGCTGTTCCAGGAATCCCAGCCAAGAGCCTTTGGTGTGGGGCCTCCGCTAATGTGCTGTGGGGCTGTGCAGCTCCTGGGGTCCAGCCCCGGAGTTACACACAACTACAGCATCTCTGCTCAGCTGACTTCCCTCCTGCTCAGAACAAGAGGTGGGGCCAGAAGGGCTGCAGGGCTCTGATGATTAAAATTAACTTATCTGACTGCCAATATCTGCTGCAGCCCATCAGGGATATGAGATGCTCCTGAGCCTACCCAATGGTGACAATAAAAATATGAAAGGTTGAGTGTGGTGGCTCACACCTGGAATCCTAGCACTCTGAGAGGCGGAGGCAGGTGAATTGCCTGAGTTCAGGAGTTTGAGACTAGACTGGGCAAGAATGAGACCCTGTCTCTGCTAAACATAGAAAAAGCTAACCTGGCTTTGTGACTGGTGCCTGTAGTCCCAGCTACTCAGGAGGCTCAGGCAAGAGGATCTCTGGCACCTAGGAGTTTGAGATTGCTGTGAGCTATGATGCCATCCCATTCTACCCAGGGTGACAGAGTGAGAATCTGTCTCAAAAACAAAACAAAATAAAACTATGAAAATGTCCATCATTATCATTTTACCTTATAATTTATTTATATGTTTTCCTAGATTATGGGCTTCTCAAGGGAGGGCTGAGTCTGCCCAGTCAATGACAGTGTTGGTGTATGAAAAATGCCCAGCAGCACTAATCATTCAGGAAGTGCATCAAAACCAAAATGAAATATCACCTCACTGCAGTTAGAATGGCTATTATCAAAAAGACAAAAAATAGGCTCGGTGCCTG
>NW_003852436.1:503749-505278 GCF_000181295.1 Otolemur garnettii
AAAAAAAAGACAAAAAATAACATGCTGGCAAGGCTGTGGACAAATAGCAATTCTGGTACATTGTTGGTAGGAATGTAAATTAGCACAGCCAGGATGGAAAACAGAATGGAGGTTTCTCAAAAAACTAAAAAAAGAACCTCCTATGATCCAGCAATCCACTGCTAGGTATATATCCAAAAGAAAGGAACGGAGTACATCAAAGAGATCTATGCTCTTATATTTACTGCAGCTCTATCCACAATAGCCAAGATATGGAATCAGCCTAAGTGTCCATCAACAGACAAATGGATAAAGAAAAGGTGGTGTATATATACTGGAGAATATTATTCAGCCATAAAAAAGAATAAAATCCCGTCATTTGCAGCAACATGGGTGAGCATAGAGGACAATATGTTAAGTGAAATAAGCTAGGCACAGAAAGACAAATATCACATGTTCTCACTCATGTGGGAGCTAAAAAAATTGATCTGAAGGAGGTAAAGAATATAATGGTTATCAGAGACAGGGAAGGGAAAAGGGGAGAGGGATGGAGAGAGGTTGGCTAATGGGTATGAAATACAGTTAGGTAGAAGGAATAAGTTCTAGTAGTTCATTTATTTTTCTTTCTTTCTTTATTTTGAGAAAGAGTCTCACTCTGTAGCCAGGGTAGAATGCCATGGTGTCATCATAGCTCACAGCAACCTCAATGTCTTGGAGTCAAGAGATCCTGCTGCCTCAGCTTCCCTAGTAGTAGGGACTGTTGATATCCACCATGATGCCCAGCTAGTTTTTCTATTTTTATTAGCGATGGGGTCTCACTCTTGCTCAGGCTGGTCTCAAACTCCTGAGCTCAAGTGGGCCACCTGCTTTGGCCTCCTAGAGTGCTAGGATTATAGGCTTAAGCCAGTGGGCCTTGCCTTACTCGTTTATTTATTATAAGTCACATAAGCTATATATATATATATATTTTTTTTAATTTCAGAATGTTATGGGGGGACCAATATTTTGCATTACTTTTGTACAGTTTGGGGCAAGGTTATACTTGTGTCCATCCCCCAGATAATATGCATTGTACCTATTAAGTGTGAATTTACCCATCCCCTCCTCCCCCTTTCTACCTGTTTGATTTCCATTGAATTTTACTACCATATATATAATTTATGTTTATCATTTAATTTCAATTTAAAAGTGAGCACATGTGTTTTTCTTTCCAGTCTTGTGATACTTTACTTAGGAAGATGGTCTCTCGTTCTATCCAGGTTGTTACAAAAGGTAATAGTTCATCATTTTTAATAATGGCTAATACTCCATGATATACATATACATTTTATTAATCTACTTATTTATTGACAGTACAGTCACTTGGATTATTTCCACATCTTTGTAATTACATATACATATACATATACATTTTATTAATCTACTTATTTATTGACAGTACAGTCACTTGGATTATTTCCACATCTTTGTAATTGTGGATTGGGCTGCTATAAACATTCAAATGCAAGTGTCTTTTTTATAGAGTGACTTTTTTTCCTTTGGATACATAC
>NW_003852436.1:505560-506865 GCF_000181295.1 Otolemur garnettii
TTAGCCCTTTACCAGATGTATAGCATGCAAATATTTTCTCCCATTCTATGTAGTTGTCTATTTACTGTATTGATTGTTTCCTTGGTTGTGCAAAGGCCTTAAATTTAATCAGGTCCCATTTATTTATTTTTTGTTGCTGTTGTGATTATCTTTGGGGTCTTCTTCATAAATTCTTTGCGGAGGCTGATATCTAGAAGAGTTTTTCCAAGTTCATCTTCTAGATTTTTTATAGATTTTTGCCTTAGGTTTAAGTGTGTTATCCATGATAAATTAATTTTTGAGTGGTGAAAGATATAGATCCTGTTTACATCTTCTGCATGTGGCTATCCAATTTTCCCAGCACAATTTATCAGGGATTATTTTCCCCATTGTATATTTTTGTCTGCTTTATCAAAGGTCAGATGGTATTATGAGAATAGTTTTATATCTGGGTTCTCTGTTCTGATCCATTGGTCTGTGTCTCTGTTTTTGTGCCAGTGCCATGTTGTTTTGATTGCTGTAGCCTTATAATATAGATTGAAGTCTGGTAAAGTGATGTTTCCAAATTTGTCCTTTTTGCTTAATGTTGCTTTGGCAATTCAGGGTCTTTTTTGGTTCCATGTGAAGCATAAAATTATTTTTTCTAGATCTGTAAACAATGACATTGGGATTTTAATGGAAATCTGCTTTGCATCTATAAATCACTCTGGGTAGTATAGACATTTCAACAATATTAATTATGCCAGTCCATGAACATGGTATGTTTTTCCATTTGTTTACATCTTCTGTGATTTCCTTCCTCAGTGTTTCATAGTTCTTCCTATAGAAGTCTTTTACCTCCTTGGTTACACATATTCCTTGGTATATTCTTTTTTTTTTTTTTAATAGTTTCAGAAGATAACAGACAATAGCATGAGACTGATCTTTACATAGGCACATTTTGGTAAACTGGTCTTCTCATTCTTGGTCAGGGAACTTCTCTCATCAATGGTTGATATATTGCAGATGGTTTTCATCTCCCAAAATGGTTCTTTCATTAAATAACAGAGCTGGTAAGGCTGGATGAATCGTAAGTTTCCTTTACTTTTGGTTCTTTCCCTTGAATGTCTGGATAACTTTGATAAAGCTGTTTTAAATTAGTTAAGAAATATGTTGCATTCCTAAGAGAAAACTTTTTCTTAAGTTTATCATATTTGTTTGTAATTGTTTCAGCTGTGGCTTTAACCAAAGAAGTTGATCCTGGACTTTAACCAAATGCTGCTTTTCCTTTTTGATATCTGAAATCATCTTAGCATTTTTCCTTTTCAGCTTTCCCAGTATGTGGTC
>NW_003852436.1:507051-508591 GCF_000181295.1 Otolemur garnettii
GGTGCCTGTAGTCCCAGCTACTTGGGAGGCTGAGGCAAGAGAATCACCTAAGCCCAGGAGTTGGAAGTTGCTGTGAGCTGTGACTCCATAGCACTCTACCCAGGGTGATAAAGTGAGACTCTGTCTGTACAAAAAAAAAAAAAATGTTGATTGCTTCTTTATGAATTTTGGATTATATTCTTTGTTGGTGCTCTAGGAAGGTTTTCTGGGAGGCAGGCAAAACAATATCTAACCTTGTGATATCATTAGTTTTCTTTCCTTTTAGACACCAAACATGTGTAACATTGGCAGTATCTGAGTCTGTAGCTTCACTTCTTGATTGTTCCCTTTTGCCATAAGACATCTTCTCTTTTTCTTGAGTTTTGGGATGATATCCTATTGTCAGGGTCTCTCTTTCAACAGAGGACTGGGCACTAAGGAGTCCTAGTGGTTTTTTTTTTTTTAATGAGTGGCCGATTCATCTGGCTTCCCTGAAAGTTCTAAAGATGCTGTAGTGGGAATAGCTTCATACTGTTGTGTACTTATTTTGTCTGCTGATTTAACTTTTCTCCTTACATCACTTTCTTCAGCACGTTAGACTCATCACAACGAGCTTTCATTTTCATCCTTCCATATTTTGCACTAGTTTTTGCAGATTTGTTTTCACTTGCTTCACTTCCAGAAGTGTTCAAATTTCTTGCTTCTTTTCCTGGAAGAGCTGAAGGGATAGATAACCCACAATGTTTGGAGAATTCTTCTTAATCAGTGTATGTATCTATGCTGTGTGAAGGAAGATAGCTTCCACGGAATGTGTTCTTCCTAAAGTATTCTTTCAATATCTTGAGCCTGCGTGCCCAAGTGGCCACAGTCCCGGTCTGGCACCTTTGGGGCATTCTCTGTGCTTGTGAATCCCAAAGCTCTTGCCAAGCCCCACACCACTCAGAGCAGCCAATTCAGGCAGAGCCAGGTATTTTATTTTCTTTGTTGCTATTGTGAAAGGTATTGGTCTATTCAGGAGTTCTGTTTCTTTCCTATTGAGCATAGACAGGTTGTGTGTTTCCAAGAATTTGTCCATAGTTCTAGTGTTTGATAGCATAAGGTGACTATAGTTAGTTATCAATAATTTTGTTGTATATTTCAAAAACAGCTAGAAGAGAGGAATTGGAATGTTCTCAACACAAAGAAATGATAAATGTTTGAAATGATGAATATTCCAATTACCCTGGTACGATCATTACACAGTGTATGTATGTATCAAACTATCGCACATCCTCCATAAATATGTATAATTATTATGTATCATAAAAAACCTTATAACAATTTTTTAAAATGTTGCCATCAATGTATGAGTGAAAAAATAAGTGAAATAAAAAAAAAAGAAAGGAAAAAAAAGAATAAATGGAATGAGTGTCCAAAAAAAGGTTACTAAGCTTGAGACAAAAAGCTGTGCCTCCTTTACTAGGCTTAGGAGCTTGATAAATTGCTGCCAGAAAAACTATCATAAAAATGCCAAGCTTGATACTATTTAAGGCATTAATTTAATAATAAATTAAATTAACCA
>NW_003852436.1:509040-511196 GCF_000181295.1 Otolemur garnettii
TTTTAATTTTTATTAATATATTTTTGTTCACCTTTTATATTTATATTTTATTTTTAAAACGAATGTATTTAAAATACCAAAGGATAAAATAAGTTTTTACAAGACAATCCTTCCAGAGTGACCAGCACAATTAGAACACTGCTAAGCCATTCGGGCTAAATTGATTGCTGCTGTATTCATGATTTAGTTCTACCTTCCCCCATTGACTCTGTCACTTCCGAGGGAGGCTGGTTGGTGAAAGTTTATGGGAGTCGAGTATACCAGTCTGTTAGAGGCTTTCAACAGCAGTGCACTATGTTTCTGTTTTAAGTAGAATTTTGGATAGTTGCACAGCTTGTCAGCAGTTTTTAATTATCTGCTTGACAGATCTTTAGGTCAAAGAAGACCAAGACAAAGCAGAAGGAAGAAAACAGATTTTTAAAGGAGGACAAAGAACTGCAATATTATCTTATTTCTGCTAAAGACTGAAAGGTGTTCAGTGGTGCTCCCAGAGACGAGGAAGAGGTTAAAGCCAAATTTAATGAAAGGGGACTAAGACTGGCCTGGGCAACGATGGTGACTTCACCAAGAGTGGTTGGGAGCTTCTTTATTTTTGAGACAGAGTCTCACTATGTTGCCCTTGGTAGAGTGCTGTGATGTCACAGCTCATAGCAACCTTCAACTCTAGGGCTTAAGCGATTCTCTTGCCTCAGCCTCCCAAGTAGCTGGAACTACAGGCACCTGCCACAATGCTCAGTTATTTTATTGTTGCAGTTGTCATTGTTGTTTAGTGGCCCATGCTGGGTTCGAACACAACAGCCTCAGTGTATGTGGCTGGTGCTGTAACCACTGTGCTATGGGTGCCAAGCTGGGAGCTTCTTTTTATAGTGGGCACAGGGGAAGGAGATTCCATAGGTTGTGATTTGTTCAGCAGTCTGTTCTCAATTCTTGTGTTATTGGTTGTAGAATAACCAGACACAGAGATAGCAAGGCAAATAAGAAGTGAAATTTATTGAGCCAAGTAAGATATATTTGCCACAGACAGCAAATGGGCCCCCTTCTTAACAGGAGGCCTTGATTACGTTTGGGGGTCCTGTTTTCTATTGTCTAGGCTGGGCCATCCTCGATATATGTGATTCCAGTGACACCACTGAACCACTGTGCTGGACAGTCAGGAGTTACATAACCTGAGTTTTACCATGCATGACTATCTCAACTGAGCCTCAAAGCCCACAGGGAGTGGAGCAAACTGCAATGCAGATTTAAGCTAACAACCTGGTAATTACCTTTAGGTTATTCCAGGTCACCTTTCAGATCCTATTGTGCTTATACTGCTTGGCACACAGACTGAGGAATCCCCTGCATTCTTTTACATTTGGCCTTCTAAGCTCTGATTAACAGATTGGCATGGTGTTCCTTCTTGCCCCAGCTCTGGCAACTGTGTCCCCTGGAGAGCAGGAGGTCCTCGGAATCTACCTAACACCATAGTATCACACTCAAATTAACATTCCAGCCTCACCTAGTTGATATCACCAAAGCACCTAAAGAACTACAGATAGAATTGATTGAGGTCTCAGGATAACATTTTAAAGTCCTTGCTTGATGCTAAGAAAGATCCAATCTTATGGAAAAATTAAGGTGACCAGATTTTAACATTGGTAAAGTGGGACACCATTGGGGGGGCGGGGCCTGACAACAATGCAAACTTTGATAAGCAGTTCTTGATAATCAGTTCTCAACAATTATTTGTTATTATTAAATTTTAACATTATAAAATTAATAAAAATAATATAAAACCCATATCCTGGTGATATAGCCACATGGCAGCCAAAAACTATATATTCCCTTCCTGTTCTCCCATGTTCCCTAGCTTGTTGTGCATTCTTTCCAAAAATTGGGGCTTTTTTTAAAATGCCGCAGGACACAGGACAAATTGTTAAAAATCGAGACTGTCCCGCCAAAAGTGGACGTCTGGTCACCTTACTCTAGAGGGGGAGTTACTTGTTTGTTCCAGACAGTTTGGCTCCTTCTGAGCTAATTGTCCTTGCCTAGAAGCAAGGGAGGGAGCCAGTCTCCTTCTGATACCTTGCCCAGGAGGGGAGTAGGGAGTTTCCATTAGCCTTTTCATTTCCAAATGAAGTTACATTAACCTCTTCATTCCCAAATGGAGTTACATT
>NW_003852436.1:511612-516682 GCF_000181295.1 Otolemur garnettii
TTGAGCCCAGGAGTTTGAGGTTGCTGTGAGCTATACTGAGGCCATGGCACTTTAGCTGGGGCAACACAGTAAGACTCTGTTTAAAAATAAAATAAAAGTAGAAATATGGGAAAATGTAGTAGACTATCCATGCCTTCAGCACCATGCCTGAAAAATGCCTTCTTGCTTTTCAACCACTTATTGCTGTGAGTCTACATTCTCCTCCCTAACCTCAATCAAGGCCTCCTCAAGGTCACAGATGACTGGTACTCATCTAGAGGATCACCTGAAACTGAGACCCTCTAGGCTGCAGCCAAATGTTCAGATGCTTTCCACCAAAAAGCAGACACAACAAAATCATTAAAAGGTTAACTTTAAAATTATTAAACAGTTTCCATGTTTGGAAATTATTAAGTACCTAATGAGAGGTCAAGGACTGAAAATAAAAGATTATTCCGAAATGTGAATGAAAGGAAATTGGAGTCCAGGTTCTGTGTGTGCAACATGGCCTTTATTTCCACTCCGGTGTGAGCGAGCTGAGTCGAGAAGGAAGTTAGCACGTAGGTTAAGGTGGATGGGAATTTAAAGGGTCAGAGGGGTAGGGATTGTTGGTACATTCACTCTTTCCTGGGTGGGACGGCTCTATTTGGGTGGGTCTCTATTTGGGCGGGTCCCTACATTTAGCTCTATCACCTACTAGTTAGATTTTTATAGAATAACGCACATTTTAAAGTATATCCAATTGAAGTTCCTTGAACGTGGCCTCATTTGATTACTGCTAAATTACTGCAGCCTTCCAACATGAAAAGGTTCCCCACCTCTGGCAAAACCAAACTGCATTAAAATATGCCTATTTTAAACGGTTTACCCTGTAGAATAAACTAATTTTCCTTGTAATATAAACTGTGAACACATCAAAACCAAAGGACAATTTGGAGAAGTTGCTTTTAGCCATAAGAAGAAAAAGCCGGAAACAAACCAAGCGATTTTCCTCCAGTGTTTTCATTCCATCTACTTCTAAGGAGCAATTGGGATGCTTCATAAGCGTTTGCAATGCAAAGTAGGCTGGAACTTGGTCTTGTTTAAACAAGCACCCTGCAAAGCCGCCCCCCACCCTCGCCTCTCATTGGCTGAGGCCCCTAGGAGAGGCAGCCACGTGAGCTGCCCCCGGTAAAGAAGCCTTTGAGCTGCCCAAACTATTTAATTAATATTTGCAGTGCTCCCCTAAGGTTAGAAAGGAAAGGAGCTGTGAGAATTTGTGATCAATGCACGACTTTGGGTCCATTACGTGCTTGCAAAGACAGACGCGAGGTCCACTTGCTGCACACTGTTCTTCAAATCTCTTCAAATCATCTCTGATCCTGGGGGATCTTTGGATCACAGCGAGTGGGGCCTTTGGCCGCAGAGCTGCTCTCCATGGGTCGATAACAACAGGAAAGATCCTAAAGCTTCTTTTGATCCTAGCTTAATTCAGAAGAAAAAAAATTCCACGACTCTCACCATGGTACCTTAGCTTATGTAAGCCGGAATGTGTAAAAACTGAGCAGCCTTTGAGGGGACTACGTGGTGACCCAAGATGAAGGCAGACAGAGCCTGACTCAAACAATTGGACTTGTCGGAGGCAGAGTGTTTGCTTCTGTCTGATCACCAGCCCAAGAGGCTCAGGAATGGAGCGCAGCAAGTAGTGGGTGTGGAAGGTGGGCGTGTCCGGTGCCAGGGGGTCTTGTGCCACAGATCCACAGGTGCCCATTCCTCCCACATCTCTTTCTCTCTCAAGTTATCCCTCTAGAGCCAGACCTATATAAACTTCTAAGAAAAAAGTGTAAGTTCAGCATGGTAGATACAGCTCCCTTTTACCCTTTTACAGCTCCCTTTTTGCAGTTGATCTTTGAGCCACCCAGGTTTTAACTGGTGGGTCCAGTTGCAGCTGTTTCTTTCTTTTTTTCTCAACCAAAAGCACATCGAAAATAGAGTATTTGTGGGATGCAAAACCCATGTGAATGAAGGGCTGACTTTTCATACTAGAGTTTGGCAGGGCTGACTGGGATTTGAGTGAGTGGGAATTTTTATCCACACCAGGGGTTCATAGAGCCAATTCTCGGCCCCCTACCCTGGCTGCCGCACTGGTGTACCAGGAGACCTCGGTTGTATTTTATTTATTTATTTATTTTCAGACAGTGTCTCACTTTGTTGCTTTTAGTAGAGTGCCCTGGCGTCACACAGCTTGCAGGAACCTCTGGCTCCTGGGCTTAGGCGACTCTCTTGCCTCAGCCTCCTGAGTAGCTGGGACTACAGGCGCCAGCCACAGTGCCTGGCTATTTTTTGTTGTGGTTTTGGCTGGGGCCGGTTTGAACCTGCCACTTTCGGTATAGGTGGCCAGCGCTCTACCCACTGAGCCACAGGCGCCACCACACCATGGTTTTATTTTTAAACTATTCTGTATTTGTCTGCTCAGGCTGCCAGGCTACCGTAACAAAATTCCCCAGACTGGGTGCCTTAAACAACAGAATTTCATTTCCTCACAGTTCTGAAGGACGGAAGTCCAAGATCAAGGGGCTCTTGGGTTAGTTTCTTCTGAGGACTTTCATTCTGGCTTTTCTCTTCAGTGTCACTTCCTCTCCTTTTGAAGCTGGGTTCTGTTGGAGTAGGGCCCACCCTTACCACGGTATTTAACCTTAAGGCCTTCTCCTCAAATGCATTTATGCTGGGGATTAGGGCTTCTACATAGGGGATTGGGGGCAACACAATCTGGTACTTAACACACACCCCCTCTTCTTTCCACTCTCGCAGGCCTGACCCTTTTACTTCTCTCCCCAGCAATGCTAACCAAATGTTCACTCAGGAAAAGTGAACCTGGCACTGTCCAAGTCTCGTGGGAGAAGGAGAGCTGGCATCCTGGGAGGGGCCCTTTGTTAGGTTCTCCTATAAGAGATGAGATGAGTGTTAAAACTAGACTTTACATGGAGAATTCTCAAAGAACTAAAAGTCAACCTTCCATTTGATCCCATAATCTCATTACTAGGCATCTACCCAGAAGAAAGAAAATCATTTTACCACAAGGCCATTTGCAGAGAATGTTTATTGCGGCACAATTCACAATTGCCAAGAGGGAAGCAACCCGACCATCAACACACGACCAGATTAACAAACGGTGGCACATGTGTACTATGAAGTACTATTCAGCTAAAAGAAAATATGGAGACTTTATATCTTTTTTGTTTACCTGGATGGAGCTGAAACACATTCTTCTTGGTGAAGTATGATAAGAATTGGGAAAAAGTGTCCAACGTTCTCCATACTAATATGAAACCAATATATAAACTACAAGCCCACACGAAAGAAAAACACAGGTATAATCTAGAGAGGGGGAGAGAATCAGGGAGGAGAGAGAGGCTGATTGGCCAGATCTGACCTAATGTGCAGGATTGGAGGGTATTCAGCACGCCTCCTGGGTAAAGTTGAACTTTACCTTGGAAAGGAAAACAATGTAACTCAAACATTTGCATCCTCATATCCATCTGAAATTTAAAAAAAAGAAAAAGAATGAGACTGCAGAGCAGAGTGTGGATCGTGCCACAGAGTCACATGCCTGGAAGTAAGTGACTAGTACTGTACTGCCTTTCTCTTTTTCACACCCGGTTTCTAGAAAAAGAAAGCCACACTGGATTGCTCCATTTTCTCCCTCCCATTCTTTCTCCAACCCAGCCTGGCTTCCACTATAATTCTAAAATGTTTTTCCCTCGAATGGCTAAACCCTGCCTGCTTATATACACCCTGTGCTGCGCCCTGCAGGGGCTTCATTCATTCCAGACTGCACTCCAGTTAGCCACGCCCACTTTCTGCACGTTTACTTACCTGGGGCCTTGCGGACAAATGCATCTTCAGTTTTGGGTCATCTTCTCACTAGATTGAGTTGAGGGATTGTATATGGTATTTCTCACCTTTTATACTTGAATTACCAAAGTGCTATTCAGATTTCAAACACTGTCACCTAC
This sequence comes from Otolemur garnettii, assembly GCF_000181295.1. NCBI lineage: Eukaryota > Metazoa > Chordata > Mammalia > Primates > Galagidae > Otolemur > Otolemur garnettii. The sequence continues at coordinate 515,587 of NW_003852436.1, forward strand.
GTGGAGTTATTTTATCTTGGGTAACAGGAATGTAATGAGGTTACTTTATCAAAATAATGCCGTGACTGTCGCAATTCTGCATGTTTAGGAATGAGAAAAATTCATCAGAGAGATTGGAGGCTCTTTTCTTTGGGAAAATACCTTGAAAGGTCTTTTGGAAATAAAGACGAGAGCCGATGGGGACAAGGACTGTGAGCAGAGAAGTGCCCTGCTGCTTGTTCAGTCTCTGTGCACAAATTTCAGAGGATGTCCCTGGAGGCTTGTGAGAAGGACTTGGGGAACCAGATGTCCAGGACAGGAGGCCAGGGGAAGAGTCTTTACAGAGAGAGGTGACCTGAACAAAATTGGCAGGGGTGGGGATCTACAGGAGAAAATGGTCTAGGACAATATGTGTAATGTTCAGTTTTAAGTTATTTCTAGCCTTACGTTCTACTGTGGTCTCCTCTTTTACTTGCAAACTTTTGGTAAATGTTTATTATACATAAGGAGCTTCGCACCGATGGAGCTGTGGAATGGAAGTGTAGCTAAGGCTGTAATGGAGGGTGATGATTGGGAGCACAGTTGATAGAGAAGAGGAGGGAGCAAGCCAGGCCTCCATTCTCCAGAGCTCACTCCGGAGATGAGAGACCCAAATCCTTCAGGAGTCTGAGGGTTGTATCAGCCGTTCAGTGCCCTCAGATAACCCATTCAACACACAGGCCTCTCTGCCCCGGTCTCATCTGCACTGCACCTGGCCTCCAGCCTGTCTCAGCCACTCACTCCCATGGTGATACTATGTATCATATCACCGCTAATCGCTGCATTTCTTCCAACATTTTGCTTTCAAGTACCCCAATCCCGATTACTCTTACAGATCTTCCCTGTTCACTTCCTGTGGCACCTCTGACCACCCACACATGGATTTTTAACCTCTGATATTCTTATCTTGGCACTGCATTCAGAGCTCCTAACTCAGGCCAGGTGTGGTGGCTCATGCCTGTAATCCTAGCACTCTGGAAGGCCGAGGGGCTGGGTTGCCTGAGGTCAGGCATTTGAGACCAGTCTGAGCAAGAGCAAGACCTCATCTCTAAATATAGCTGGGCGTTGTGGTGGGCAC
>NW_003852436.1:517138-520572 GCF_000181295.1 Otolemur garnettii
AACAGGGGCTGATGAGACAACCCAAGGTGCAGCAGCATGAAGCTGCTGGCACCCCTATGTTAGAGACACAAAGCTCGAGACAGCATCATCAGGGCCCAGGTCCAAAGTCACTGGGTGATGAGTGAAACCGTGGTGGGCATATTTGGAGAGAGCTGGAGACAGGGAGGAGATACAGACAGGGCCCATGAGGCTGCTCAAGGTGGAATGAGAGGGAAATTCCTTGGCTTCTCCTCCTACCTGCCCTCCTAGTTCTCACTAGTTTCCTGGTGGCTACACCAACTTGCAAACCAGGGGAGCAAGGAGCCTGGGAAATAGCCCGTGTGGATCAATCCCTGCAACATGGGGCAGAGCAGGGAAAGGGCAAGGAAGAGGAACAAGGACAAAGAGGCCGAGGACTGGCATGGTCCTTCCCTTGTGTTTTCTGGTGTCCATTCTATCCCATGTTAGCTAGAGTTCCATTTGAGAAGTACACACATTCTTACACACACATATTCTCACTCAGACCTGTACATATGAAGGTCTGACAAGTTTGCAAACTTCATCCTAGAAAAAGTGCTGCATACCTCATTGCTGAATATCACTAAGATCAGCTTTGAAGTTCTCCCCTTGGGAAGCTCTGCACCAACACCGTAGTCCACCCTTCAAAGCAGTTTTGGAACTCCTTTTCTCAAATGGCCATCAAAATATCATCGTATTAGCCTTGATATACTGAATGTTATCAAAATGTCTTTCTTTCAATATTTCCTTTATCTTCAGATAATACAAAAGTCACTGGGGGTCATATCAGGTGAGTAGGGAGGGTGTTCCAATATAGTTATTTGTTTATGGGCTAAAATACCCCTCACAGACCGTGCCGTGTGAGCTGGTACATTGTCATGATGCAAGAGCCATGAGTTGTTAGCCAGGATTTTCAGTTAAGGTTTTCTTGACTGTTTCTCTTCTGATGTTTTCTTGTTCTACATGCTTCTCACAGTCACCCAATTATTTTGATGCACAACTTAATGAATTTTTGCAATGTTTTTATCAGTTCCACTCATTACTGGCTATCGTGACCTCTCTTAAACAGTGATGCTTTCTCTCTCTGCAGAAAAACATTTAATCCATTTGTACTCTGCTGTTTTCCCCATGGCATTATTCTCATAGACTTGGACTAATGTGTCCCTGATTTCACTTCCACTCTTGCCACTTTAACAAGAAATTTAATGTTTGTTTGTTGCTCTAAGTCAAGCTCTGACATTCTTCGATAGCACGCAGAAACACAAGACAATAATAATGAATGCCATTTAGCAAGACACTGCCAAATGTTGACATGAACACAGTTCTGAACCACTGATATACCAAGGTCATGAAACCTTACCAAGCTGTTTATATAGTGCTGCCAATGTAAGCACATGGTGGGATTTTGTGAACTTGTCGGACCTTCATATATGTACACGCATATTCTCACAAACATAAGCACATATGTAGACACATTCTCACACACACACATACATACATGTGCACACATATATTTGTATAAGGGATTATTTTAGGAGTTTCATCTATAATTGTGGGAAGTTGCCAGGGTGTGAAGTCAGCAGACAGGCATTTTGTTGGAAAGGAAGATTGATGTGAAGGAGGAAACAAAGACACACTCGAACCTCCAAGGGTGGGCAAGATTCCACAGGGATAGACTGAAACCCATATTTGTCTCTCAGCCCCTTCCACCTTGAACACTGAAGATGGGAATGATCTACAGTGGGACCTGGACCCTCCCTCATGGAACACAACACACACCTGGGCCACAGTCACAGAGCCCAGCGAGGAGGTCAGCTGGAACTGAGGAGCTGTGGGCCCAGTGCCACCCCGTGCCAATGGGTGAGCCAGCACAGGAGGGCTGATGCTCAGAAATTGCAACTCACCTTGGGCTTTGTGCTGAACTTCCCAGTAGAAAAAGAAGATAATTGGTGCTCCTTCCACCTTGCACAAAATGTCTCTGTAGCTCAGACTAACTCAGAGCCACTCAGTAAACAAACTCTGGGGAATGTAGTTCCAGCTTCTCTGAGTTGACACTATAGACCCATCAGAGTCCACATCAATGTGGAATCTGTATATGTCTTAGGTGACACTTAGATTTACTTCCAAATAAAGAACACTTCCATCTTTCATCATGTAATCCTTCATACAACCAAAACCATTCTAACCATACTATACTCTTTCTCCAGAAGAGGATACAAAGTCCCTTTATCCCTCTTCTTTGGGCAATGATTATTTGGTGTCTTCTTCTCTTTCTTTCTCTCTCTTTTTTTTGAGACAGGGTCTCCCTCTGTTGCCCCAGGCTACAGTGCAGTGGCATCATCATAGCTCACTGCAGCCGCAAACTCCTGGGCTCAAGCTGTCCTCCTGCCTCAGCCTCTTCAGTAGCCTGAATGACAGGGGTGCACAACACCTGGCAAATTTTTAAATTTTTTTTGTAGAGACACGGTCTTACTCTTGCTTAGAGCTAGTTTTGAATTATTGGCCTTAAATGATCTTGCTAATTCAGCCTCCCAAAGTACTAGGATTATGGGCTTGAGCCATGATCTCGACTGATTATTTGTCTTCTAACAGAGTCATGTTGTTTCCATGAGATATAAAGTTAGTATTATGATCCATTTATGCCGGATGGTAGGGGGATGGAACAGAAAAAAAGGGAAAAAATGCTTTATATATATGTATACATTTGTATCAAAATAAGAATGAAATACCCATACTATCACAGGTCTCATTTCTGAAACTGATAACATGGGCATGGCTGGTATTTATAATTTTCTTCTATTATTACTTATTCCCTAATTCCTTTGCACTTAGCAAATTTGACTAGACATGATTCCTTGCCTGGTAAATGCCCTAAGCCTTCCTGATCATGTAATTTTCCACTGGCTTTGAGAATTTTCCACAGGCTGTGAGAGCACTGAGACTCTCCAGGGGAGCCTCCCACATTCCAGACTCCTCCTCACTATCCTTGTTGTGGAGTAGAAGCTTAATTCTCTTGACAATCAGGATCCATTGCCTTAGCCACCACAGAGACTCCTTCCTTTGTTATTGACTCACGTTCTCTTGACAATCAGGATCCATTGCCTTAGCCACCACAGAGACTCCTTCCTTTGTTATTGACTCACTGGCATGAGGAAGCCAGAGTGGCCCTTGACAGAAGCATTTCTTCCTTGGGAACTAAAATGTTGAGGCTAACAGAGCACTTTCCTTAGAGGATCACTAGGGGCAATAGTAAGAGGATCCACTCCTATGAGTCCCAATTATAGAAGAAGGACCACCTGGTGGCTGATTTAGAATGTCATGCAACTTGGAGTCTCACAAGGGATTGCCACCTTGCTAGTATCCTAAGGGGTGAATCAAACAACAGCGTGCACACAGTTAACAATACTGCACTCAAAGTTTTGGATTTTTTTTTTTTT
>NW_003852436.1:520735-532516 GCF_000181295.1 Otolemur garnettii
GCTCAGGCTGGTCTTGAACTTTTGAGCTTAAGTAATTCACCTACCTTGGCCTCCCAAAGTGCTAGGATTACAGGGGTGAGCCACCGCAGCTGGCTCAATGTTTTGTTAAGAGTAGATTTCATTTAAAAAAAAAAAAAAGAGTAGATTTCATGGTGGCGCCTATGGCTCAAAGGAGTAGGGCACCAGCCCCATATACTGGAGGTGGCCAGTTCAAACCTGGCCCCAACCAAAAAAAAAAAAAAAACTGCAGAAAAATAAAGAGTAGATTTCATGCCATATGTTGGTGTTCTTTCTTCTTTTTTTTTATTAACTACTCTTTAAAGGCCATTCCATCATTCTATCAAGTCAGCACTCTCAGGATAATGAGAAACATAGCTGATTACCTGGTAAAAGGTGATTGATTATAAAAGATCGCTTTTGTAATAGAAGGGGCTATCCTATGTTCTCTGAAATAGACACCTATTCTAGATATAGATTTGCCTTCCCTGACTGCAAAGTGGCTGCCAACACCTGTGGAATTACAGAACGAATGCCTCATTCACTAGCATGGTATCCTGAATAGCATCGCTGTGGAGTTACACAGCCATTCATTTTCAGATAGGGCCTGGCCATCAGGCAGAATCCTCTAAATCATACCTGAGCTTTTCTTCCATAGTCCAGGTGGTCACAGGGCACTCATAATGAAGTCCTTGGTGCAGGTTGAGAGGACAGTAACTAAGGTGACCATGGAGAGGAGGCATAGTGGAAGTGTTGCTTGCTTCTTAGAGAACCTGGAACTTGGTCTTCTCCTTGCAATCTTTAAGACTTAGCTTTGCAACGTGTGGATCACTGGAACTCTTCCTGAAACTCACCAAGGGCTCAAAGTGTGATGGTGGTGAGTTGGGGCAGATGCTGCCCTTGTCTCTGAGCATATGAACTCATCTTTCCTCCAAATCAATTTCTTCTCTATTTCCTATCCTAGTCACAGGCACCATACTGTACCATTTACCCAACCCAGACAACCCCAGCACGTTTTTCTTTTCTAAAGTGCTCCAACTCCTTTCCCTTCCTCTCTGTTCCCACCCGGCTCCTTTCTCTTCCTGTCTGTTCCCACCCAGTTCCTTTCCCTTCCTCTCTGTTTCCACCCGGTTCCTTTCCCTTCCTCTCTGTTTCCACCTGGTTCCTTTCCCTTCCTGTTTCCTCTGTTGCCACCACTCTGGTTGCGCCTGCTCTACTTCTCTGCTGGATTACAGCAGCAAGCTCCTGCCCCGCTTCCCTGCTCGTAGCCTGACCTGCTCCCTCAAATGCTTTCAAACAGGGTCCTGCTGAGTTCATCCTTAGTGCTATGGCCCCCAGCCCCAGCTGTGGGCTGTGGCTTGTTGGGAACTAGGAGGTGAGGAAGCAAAGCGTCATCCATATTTCCAGCTGCTCCGGGTCACTCAGATCACAGCCTGGGCCTCGCCTCCTGTCAGATCACCTGCAGCACTAGAGTCTCACAGGAGCCTGAACCCTACAGTGAACTGCGCATGCGAGGGATCAAGGTTGACCTCTCCTTATGATAATCTACTGCCTGGTGACCTGAGGTGGAGCTGAGGAGGTGATGCTGGTGCTGGGGGCCGCTGCAAGTACAGGGTGGGACTGTCTAGTTGCAGGAAACAAGCTCAGGGCTCCCACTGATACTGCGTTATGGTGAGTTGTGCAATTATTTCATTATATATTACAGTGAAATAGTAACAAAGTGCACAATAAGTGTAATGTGCTGGAATAGTCCTGAAACCACCCCCGCCCCCGCCTCAGACTGTGAAAAATTGTATTCTGTGAAACCAGTCCCTGGTACCAAAAAGGCTGGGGACCTCTGCCTTCCTGCCTCAGCCACACGCGTCCTTACCTTGCCGGCGCCGTTCCCGTCCTTCTCCCAAGCCCACCGCTTACTTCAGCCACAGCCCATCACCTGGGCGGCCCCGTCCCGGCCTCTCTGCTTCTGCACGTGTTGTTCTTTCCGGCACCCGTGCCCTCCTCTCCTTCTAGCCAACCTTTACGCAGGTTTCACAGCTCAGCCTGCGGCCCCGCTCTGTGGTGCCCTCCCTGGTCCTGGGTTCTGGCCTCCCACCCTTCTCGGGGCGAGCAGCTTGCGGGACTCGCACCCCGGCACCGCGGACAGCTGATCGTCTGTCTTCATCGCCCAACTGGAGGTTTCTGCTCTCGTTTGTCTTGTATCCCCAGTTCTCTGGACAGTGCTTAGTACATTGCAGGTGCTCAATAAAGATTTGCTGAGTGACGCCGGGCCTGGTGGCTCACACCTGTAATCCCAGCACGCTGGGAGGCTGAGGTGGATGGATCGCCTGAGCTCAGGAGTTTGAGACCAGCCTGAGCAAGAGTGAGACCCCGTTTCTACGAAAATTAGAAAAACTAGCAGGGTATCTGGGGACAGCCGGTTGTAGTCCCTGCTACTCGGAAGGCTGAGGCATGAGGATTGCTTGAGGTTGCTGTGAGCTATGACATCAGAGCACTCTACCCAGGGTGACAGAGTGAGACTTTCTCTCAAAAAAATAAAATTGCTGAATGTCAGTGTAATTTCTCCATAGTGATAGTCAGTGAGTGCTTTGCTTGCTCTTATCTGTGGCACTTGACACTACTGACCGTTTCTTCTTGGAACTTTCTTTTGTCCCTTCCCCAATGGACTCTCCTCTGGGTTTTCTGCTACTGCTCTAACCCGGCCCTCTCTGTCATCTTCCTTAGAACCTTCTTTGGTTCAACCTTTCAAATTTTACAAACAGCTTTACTGGGATACTATACTATTTACATACCACACAATTCACCCATTTAAACTATACAGTTTTCGGGTTTGGCATGTTTTATTATTGATTTATTATATGTTTGTTATTACATTATTATTTTTTAAAAATTGTGGTAAAATTTATATAATATCAAATTTCCCATTTTAAACATTTTTAAATGTACGATCCAGTGTCATCAAGTTCAATCATCACCATTACTTATTTCCAAAACTTTTCCTCACCCAGAACAGAAACTCTAAAACCATAAGATTACCCATTTCTCCCTCCTGTCAGCCCCTGGCAACTTTTAATCAACTGTCTCTATAATATCTGCCTATTCTAGATACCGCCTAAAAGTGGACTCATACAGTATTTTTCCTTTTTTGACTGGCTTATTTCACTTAGCATAATAATTTTTCAAGTTCATCCACGTTGTAGTATGTATCAGCATTCAGTCCTTTTTATGACTGAATGATATTGCATTGTGTGTGTGTGTATCACATTTAGTTTTTCCATTCCTCTGTTGTTGGACATGTAGATTGTTTCCACATTTTGGCTGGTTTGAATAATGCTATGAACATTGGTATACCAGTATCCTGTTCCAGTCCCTGCTTTCAATTCCTCTGTGTACTTATCTAGGTGTGGAATTGCTGGGTCATATAGTAATTCTGTGTTTAGATTTTTTTGCATTTTTTTCTTTTCTTTTCTTTCTTTTTTTTTTTTTTTTGAGACAGCCTCTCTCACTCTGTTGCCTGGGCTAGAGTGCAGTGGTGTCATGATGGCTCACAGCAACCTCAAACTCCTGGGCTCAAGCAAGCCTCCTGCCTAAGCCTCCTGAGTAGCTGGAACTACAGGCACCACCACAACACCCAGCTAAGTTTTCTATTTTTTGTAGAGACAGGGATCTCACTGTATTGCTCAGGCTGGTCTTGAACTCTTGTCCTCAAGAGATTCTCTCTTGCCTTAGACTTCCAAATTGCTAAGATTACAGGCGTGAACCACTGCATTTGGCTTCTAGGTTTAGATTTTTGAGGAATAAGCAAACTTTTTAATAGCAATTGCACCATTTTTCATTCCCATCAGCAAAGTATGAGGTTTCTAATTTCTCTGTATTCTCACCAACACTTATTTTCCATTTTCTAATAGTATGAAGTGTATTTTCTAATAGTGTATGAAGTGGTCTCTCATTGTGGCTTTAATTTATATTTCCCTAATGGTTGGTGATGTTGAGCACCTTTTCATGTTACTGTGGTCTAAATTCTTGAGTATCTCCAAAGTTAGTTGAAACTTAATTCCCAGCATGGTAGTGTTGCGTGGTGAGGCCTTAAGGAAACAATTAGGCCATGTGGGCAGAGCCCTCAGGCATGGGATTAGTGCCTTAAATGATTAAGCAGCCCGAGGAAGCTTGTTTGGCCTTTCTACGTGTGAGGATGAAGTAAGGAGACACCGTCTCTGATCTAGAAGACAGTCCTCATCAGGCACCAGATCTACCAGCACCTCGATCTTGGACGTCTACATCTCCAGAACTGCGAGAAATAATTTTTTTTTTTTTGAGATAGTCTCACTCTGTCACCCTGGGTAGAGTGCCATAGTGTCATCATAGCTCACAGTAACCTTAAACTCCTGGGTTCAAGTGATTTTTCTTGCCTCAACCTCCTAAGTAGCTGGGACTATAGGTGCCTGCTACAATACCTGGCTAGTTTTTCTATATTTAGTAGAGGTGGGATCTCACTCTTGCTCAGGTTGGTCTCAAACTCCTGAACTCAGGCAATCCAACCACCTTGGCCTCCCAGAATGCTAGGATTATAGGTGTGAGCCACTGTGCCCAGCTGAGAAATAAAATTGTTTGTTGTTTAAAAGCTGCTCAACCTGTGGTATTTCATTATAGCTATCTGAATGGACTAAGTCGCATTGTGTATCTTCTTTGGAGAAATGTCTATTCAGAAACAAATCCTTTGCTCATTTCTGAATTAAGTTGTTTGTTTTTATGTTGTTGAGTGGTAGGAGTTCATGATAATTCTGGATATTAATCCCTCCCTTATCTGGTAGATGATTTGCAGATACTTCCTCCCATTCTGTGTGCTGAAACCTTACATTTAGTTGCCTCTTATAGTTCTAACCTCTGCCTTCTCTTCTCACTCACATCTCCTAGGATATTTCATCACTCACAAGTGATTTAAATGCTCATACGCTGATGATTCCTGCGTCTCTTCTGCCAATCCCAATGCTTTCCTCAAGCTCTAGACCACACATGTGTTCAGAGGCCTATTGACATTTCCACTCAATTGACAAACACAGCATAGTGAACACATAACACCTCATCTTCTTACTCCCTTTTTATGTTCTCTGCATTAGGCACCACTGCCTTCTCAGGCATTCCAGCCAAAAGCATGAGATCACGTATAAATCCTTCTGTCTCCCACACAGTAAGCCTCTGCTAGGTATTTAGTAAAACCTACCCTTCTTTTTTCTCTCCATTGTCACCAGGCTTCTCAGTTTCACTAGGACCACTGCAGTAGCTACCATCCTTCCTCCCCTAAGATGTTTAGTGCTTTTTCAAGTATGTCCATCTGACTATGTCACAGGCCTGCTTAAAGTCAATTAAGACTTTTAGAACAATGTTCAAACTCCTTGCATGAGCATACCTGAGTTGCTTTTAATTTTTTTTTTTTGGCCTGGGGCTGGGTTTGAACCCACCACCTCCGGCATACCTGGTGCCTTACTCCTTTGAGCCACAGGTGCCACCACTGAGTTGCTTTTAGATGCCCTGCCCCTTACTCATTTCAGCCCCATCCTACTTTATTCCTTCACTCACACACTGTGCTCTTATTCATCCTTCAGAAACCCTTGTTGCTAAGCATGGTGACATGTGTCTAGAGTCCCAGCTACTCAGTGGCTGAGGGGGAGGATCACTTGAGATCCCAAGTTTAAGGCTATAATGTGCTATGATCATGCCTGTGAATAGCCACCGCTCTCCAGCCTGGACAGCATAGCAAGACCCCATCTCCATAAAAACAAACAAACAAAACACCCAAATTAAAAACAAAACAAAACCTTGTACATGGGTCACCTCCTCTGTAAAGCCCAATCTAACCTTTCCATAAATAATTAACTATTTCTTCTTTTGGCTAGTTCTGTGCCTTATACATACTTTTGTTATTACACATACCTTATGGTATAAGAATTGTATGAGATGTCTGTCGCTTATAGCAGACTATTACCTTCGTATTTCCAACACATAGCACAGTACCTGAAACAATGTTGGCGTTCAATACAGGCTTACTTTGGAGAGGTTTCAGGTTTGGTTCCAGACTATCTTAATAAAGTGACTATCCCAATAAAGCAAGTGGGTTGAGTCACAGACAGTTTTTCATTTCCAAGTGCATTTAATAGTAATTTTTACACTGTTCTATAGTCTTTTAAGGATGCAATGCCATTGTGCCTAGAAAAATAATGCACATACCTTAACTGAAAAATACTTTATTATAAAAAAACGCGGACACAAAAACACCAAGTGAGCACAGGCTGTCGGAAAAATGATACAATAGACTTGCCTAATGCAGAGTTGCTGCTAACTAATTTGTAAAAACCACAATATCTGCCCAGTGTGATAGAGTGAAGCACAATAAAATGAGATGTGCTTATATTTTGTATGGAGGAAACATGTATTTCAAACTGTTTAATCAAAACCTCATAGAGCAACAGAACGTTTAAATGAGTCAGACAGATTCCCACCGTTAAGGGGAACTTTCAGGGACATGGCTGCTGCCACTGGTCTCTTCTTGCCCCGGTCAGTGATAGAAGTACCGCAACTCATGTCTGGAGAAGGCCGCACTTACAACCATTGCATATGCTCAGCGGCCACTCTGCTCCACGTCATGAACTTTACTTGACTATGACATAACATTCAAATACAGAAACCACGAGTCTTGGAAAAGGCACAAGCAGCCCTTGAGAGGGCCAAATAGGGGGTGAATTGAGGATTACTTAGGTCAGCAGACTAGTGTGGGTTTGCCCTCTGATGGGGAGCAGCGTGGTTTGGGGAAGAGCAGGTGCAGGAGATTCTGAGGCATCAAAATGACCTCACGGTCACTCCCCAGCTTGGAGGAATTCCGACTCCATACCCCAGGCCTTATTGGCCACCATCAAGCAATAGTTGCCTTATTTATTCTCTGATTAGGCACTTTCCTTATCCCTCCTCTAAAACGTTCTCTCAGAACATGATAAATTCTTTGAAATTTCTTCATTTTATATGACTTACTTCTAAAGGAGTTACCATGTGGCTTGTGACGTTCCCAGGCGAGCAGACTGTCTGCCCTAAACTTTCAACCTGAGGACAACTCTGCCAGCCCCACAGCCACCAGGTTACAGAAGGTAGATCAGGGGGCCTTGTAAGTACCATCTTCCAGGTAGAAAGACCCCAGAGACAGAGGGGGTTCTGTCATCTCCAGGAATGTTCTGCTGTGGAGGATATTGAAGGAGAGAGAAGAGGGGATGTAGTGCTTTTCACAGAGAAGTAGACATTGGTGCTGTTCCAGTGAGTTTATCAGCAGAGGTGCCCACCTCAGATGTATCAGAGCAACCATGTGAGGGTGGGTCCTTTTATCGTTAGTTGGATTGTTTCAGCTGTATTCAACCCTAACATCACACCATTCATTAAGTTCATGAGGTAGTGAGCATGTTGTACCCTAGGACTTCTGTGACCTCTTGGGACTAAATATCTTCATTAAGTACAACTTCTGCCTACTGCTCAGAATTTTAACAAATTGGTGGTTGGGTCTTGCTGTGGACTAAGTTGTGCCCCCATCTCTAAATTCATATGTTGAAGCCCTAAGTCCCAGGACCACAGAATGTGACTGGATTTGTGGATGGAGTCTGTAGAGAGGTGATGAAGTTAACCAGGGCTGTTAAGGTGGCTCTGATGCAACCTGGTTGGTATCTTACAAGAAGAGATTAAGACACACAGAGAGACACCAGGTACACAGGGGAAAGACCCTGTGAGGACACAGGAACAAGACAGTCATCTATAAGCCAAGGAGGGAGGCCTCAGGAGAAAGCACACCTGTCCACATCTTGAGCTTGGCCTTACAGCTCCCAGAACTACGAGAAAATAGACTGTTGTTGTTTAAACTACCCGACATATGGTAGCTTGTGATGGCAACACCAGCAGACTGAGATAGGTCCTTTAGTTTAACATGTGTGTGTTGTATGTATATTGTGATATGTGTATATGTAACAACATGTGTGTATATTATGATGTGTATGTTATATATGTTTGTTGTAACATATGTATATATGTGTGGTATGTGATATGTGTGTCATGATATTCGTGTGTTATGTATGTTAAGTGCATCTTACAATGTGTGTCGTATGTATGTTGCAATATGTGTATGTTACAATATATGTGTGTTATGAAGTGCATGTTATATTGCACTATGATGTCTGTATGCATGTTGTGTATATCTGTTCATATATGTATGTTATAATATGTGTTATAGTATTACTATACATGTATTATGAAACATGTATATGCTTGGTGTTATGATATATGTGTGTGGTGTGTGTATGTTGTGATGTGTGGGTGTGTTATATGTTTATGTTATGCTGTGTATTATGATGTGTTTTATGCTATATGCTATGATATACTATGTATTTATGTGCATTATGATATGTGTTCATGTTATGTGTGTGTTGTGTGTACATTGAGATGTGTGTATGTTATGGTGTGTATTATTATGTGTTTGTTATCATATGTGCTGTGTGAATCTTACACTGTGTGCATCTGTGCATGCTACATAAGCGGGAGGGTGGGGGGAGTGTGTCTGGGGAATGGCCCTCTGATTGCTACAGGAAGGAACTGCAGGCCTGGGTCCTCCCCACCGCCTGGCTCGCCTGCTGCACTCTCTCTTCAGGACACACTCTTCTCTGCTGTGGGTGGGACTAGTGCCCTTGTGTCAGGGATAGAGAGAAAATAGAATCAGAGATGTGGGTTAGCAGTAGGCTGGGGAAAGAAGAAAGAAAGAAATTCATTTATAGTCTGCTGAGAGCCATCCAAGGATCCCAGTGGGAGACAGGGGCAGGCAGAAGGCTCAGCTTTCCTAAATAGAACTCTGTTTTGACATTCTCCTTGCAGCTGTTCTCCCCCATACTTGTCTGTCTGGCCAAGCGCGCTGATAAAGAGAAACATAAAAAGAAGCAGGATTTTAGCCTCTCACTACGCCATCTGGTGGCGATCAGGGAGAGGCGCAGGGGCTCTTGAGTACACACCGCCAGGTCTGCCCAGAACTCGAGAGAGTAACGCCCTTCTTTCTGTAAGAAGGTGGGTAGATACAAAGACCCTTGGGAAGAAAGCAAGAGGGCAAAGATCACTGGACCAAAGTCAAAAGTGGACTCTGGCTCTGCATCTGTTAGCTTCACAATCTCGGACAAATTAATTAATCTCTTTGTGACTCAGTTTCTTTTTGTGAAAAAGATGGGTCTTTTATTCCAACAGGATTCTGTAATGATTTATTGAAATAAAAACACCAGAGCAGTGCGTTACCTGGAACATGAAGCCTCAGGATATGATTCACCCCTCTTTCCTTCTTTATTCCTTCTTTCCCTTCATGTGAGTATTGGAACCAGTCACAGTTTTTAGCGTTATAGGTACTGCCTTTTTGAAATTAGTTAGGTGGGGTTGGAAAAATCTGTGTGCTGGGGAGAGCAGGAAGGTGAGGGTCTTGGGAACCTCAGCTGGGATTAGGAAGCCACCTAAGTCCTACCCTTTATTTGATCATCGGCAGGAATCAGAGCTGTGTCTTAATCCTGCCCTTCACTTCTGTTTCTGAAGAGGATCTTGCCCACTTATGATCAGAACAGGAGGGGATAAGCCTCCCATCATTTTAGGCATCCAGGCAGAGACGATTGTTTTACATTATTAATTTTTAATAATGCCTAGGAATATTATGAGTCTATGAACTAAAGCAGCATTGATAAGAACAAGTGTCTAAGGCACCAGTTATCTAAAAAATGCAAAACAGACTAACATTATACACATGTAGAATATTTACAATTTGGGTTAAAGGTAAAAAGGAGAAGAAAGGAGAGTTACACATTAAGGATTTCAACATACTGGAAAATGACTAAAAGCTTTTCCCCTTACAATATCTGACGGTATTTTTCCAGTCAGCATTTCCAGGTTGCATATGGCGGCCCTTGGATAAGCCGTGCTCCTTTCTGGGGTTATCTCTGTCTCCTTCATTCATTGTTTTTGAAATACATGACTCAGCTGGTCCAGAGACCCAGCCTGACCACTGGAAATATTCATCACACAGGAAAGTAAAGTCAGGCACAGACTCCAAAGCTTTCTTAAGGCCCTGAGGCCTTAGGATTATCAACCTTGGTCATCTTCGGTGACCCAGATTACCACTTCTTGCCATGTCTAATGGACCTACAGGCATTTCAAACCAAGCCCCCTCCTTTGGTCTTATTCCTATCATAGGAAGTCACATCATCATTAATCTAGCCAGTTGCTCAAGTCAGAAACCAGAAACATGGTCAGCCTGAGCTCCTTTTCCTCCCCTTCTCCCTTCGTCAGACAGGCCCAGTGTGCCATGGCCAGTTTTCTCTGCCTCCTCTCTCTCCTGATTCTCAGCCTCATGCCCCACCTTGGCTCTACTATGACCATCTGGCTTCCTGGGGGACCTCTGCAATTCTGCCACCCAAGGGCTACCAGCTCCTGGCTCCTGTCTGAAGGATCACACTGTGGGCATGGGGTGATGTCCAAGGAGCCAAATCATGCACTCTGGGAGGCTGAGGTGTTACCTCATAATGAGACCGTGCCAGTGACTACCAAGTGTGGCAAAGTACTCCAAAGTTTAGGGGTTTAAAGCAACCATTTAAAGTGGATCATGGATTATGTGGGTCAGTAGGTCATGGGAGACTGACATATCTCTGCTTCTCAGTTGGGGGAGACTTGGTGGCTGGGAGTGGCCTAGTGGTGACAGGTTAGAGTTGTCTGAGTGTGTCTCCACTCCAGTCTGGCTGTGGGTTGGGACCACAGTCCCACACACGGGCTCACAGGGTGGCATTAGGGCTATTGACTTCTTACCTGGGGGCTGAGGGCTCCCAGCATGAGTGCCCCAGGAAGCAAAGCAGAAGCCATGCTACCTTGTGTGACCTTGCCTTGGAAGCTACATGGCATCACTTCTGCTGCACTCTGGTGGTCACGAGGGTATTATGACCAACCCAGAGTCCAGCCAGGAGGCTGTCCCCACTGCACAGTGGGGGAAATGTCAAAGAACTTGCAGATGTGTTTCATAACTGCCAAAGGGGAAAATTTTGACCAATGAGAGAT
This sequence comes from Otolemur garnettii, assembly GCF_000181295.1. Lineage (NCBI taxonomy): Eukaryota > Metazoa > Chordata > Mammalia > Primates > Galagidae > Otolemur > Otolemur garnettii. The sequence goes on from NW_003852436.1 coordinate 531,827, forward strand.
AGGGTGTACAAGATAAATTCTTTCTCCTCTCCTCCCTCCAGTGGACTGCTCCCTCCAGGGGCAGCTTCTCCACACAGCCTACCTGACAATCCCCAGGGTGCTGTGGGGACGCCTGCTCAGTGGCTAGCTGTGTGTCATCACGGCTCACCTGAAACAGCAGCCCACGTGCACACGCTCTGCTTCTCACTGTCCTCTGCCACACTGACACCTCTCTGTCCAAATAAAGCATGGGCTTTCAAGCCTTGCAACTGGCTCTGCTTCTTTAGAAGGTACATGGGCTGTGAGACCATCAACAGCTAGTCTGTCCCCAAAGCCAATTATTTTTTTCTTTTCAATGTCTGTCTTATCCATTCACTTTTCTCCAACCATGCTAGCATTCCCTGGGGCCAGGCCGTCATCTTCTCTTGCCCAACCATAATATCCTTTCATAACAGATCCCTTTATATCTGCCCTAGTGATACCACCCGATCAGGGCACACTGGCATCAGAGTGGTCTTTTCTTTTTGAGATAAGGTCTACATCTGCCATCCAGGCTACATTGCAGTGGCATCATCATAGCTCACAGCAACCTCAAACTCTTGCGCTCAAGTGATCCTACCTTAGCCTCCTGAGTAACTGGGACTATAGGCATCTGCCACCACACTTAACCCCTTCCTTCCTTCCTTCCTTCCTTCCTTCCTTCCTTCCTTC
>NW_003852436.1:532784-548280 GCF_000181295.1 Otolemur garnettii
ACTTCAAGTGATCCTGCTGCCATGGCCTCCCAGAGTGCTAGGATTATAGGTGTGAGCCACTGTGACTAGCCCAGAGTGATCTTTTTGAAACATATCTCCTCAAGAAAACTTCCAGCTTAAAATCCATGAGAGGCTTTGCATCCTCCTTATAAAACAGGGCTACTGGACCTCAGCTCCACTGATGATTTGAGCAGGGCAACTCTCTGCTGTGAGGCTCCCCTGAGCAATGTAAGATGTTCAGTAGCAGCCCTAGTCTTTACCCACTAGGTGCCAGTAGCACCCCACTCCCCAGCTGTGGCAAGTAAAAATGTCTGTGGGCCTTGCCCAATGTCCCCTGGGGGCAAAATCGTCTCTGGTGTGAAGTGAGCACACTTAGCCTGGCCCTGGCCCATTAGATGCTTCCCCCCAGGTCTCTAGGCAGCAGTCACCCTGGGCTTCCTTCAGGAATTCTTGGGCCACACCATAGGCTTTCCTGCTGGAGGCCTTTGTACTGCTGCTCTGCAGCCTGGATCACCTCCTTTCTCCCTCCTGTCCCCATCCAGTACACACACACCTGCACACCAGTCACCTAGCTAACAGCATAGGTCTTCAGCTGACGCGTTTCTTCTGTGAACGTCCTTTTTAGGCCCCCTGAGGTACCCTCCCATGGCACCTGGGACTTCTCACCTACAACACTCATCACAGAGACTATGAATTAATTAACTTTGTGATGGCCCACTGATATCTGTCCTCACTTGGCTGTGAACTCTGCCTTGCTCATCCCTGGTCCCAGCACTTGGCACAGATTTGGGCCTATGCTAGGTACTCAGTGCATTTGGTGAATGCGTGAATGACTAGGCAAACACTACTTATATATGTTCTTGAGAATCTTTTCTGGTTCCTTCCTTTCCTTGCATTGGGTTTTTTCTGTCACTGCAGAGAAGGATTCTCATTCTGGTGTGAGTGGGACCCTGTCCAGGCTCAGCCCAGCTCTCTCTCTCACTCCTTTGCATAGAGTTTATGCAAAGTACGGTGCAGAGCACTTAAGGAAAAAAAAAAACAAGCCAGAGGTAAATCAGAGGATTGACTCAAAGCCTGAGAGGTGGTATCTGCTTCCTCTCAGTGGAATGTGTATCAAATAATGGGCCATCCCGCTTGGTTATTGTGTCTACCAGATGAGGCTTTCTCACCCCTTGCTACCCCTTGCTACCTCCTCACAGTTTCAACAGAGATGCCTAATTTGAAGTGTTCTCAGGGCTCTTTCTTGATGAAATGGCTCTGGGGCAGAGTCTATGTTTGCCTTGTGTCCAGTTTTGAGCAGATCAGGACTAAGGGTTACATCCTGGTATTTCCTCCCTCCCTTCCTCCCTATTTTTGTGACAAGGTCTCACTCTGTCCCTGAGGCTAGAGTGCTGTGGAGTCATCATAGCTCACAGCAGCCTCAAATTCCTGGGCTCAAATGATCCTCCTACCTCAGCCTCTCAAGTAACTGAGACTACAGGCACCTGCCACAGTGTCTGGTTAATTTTTCAATTTTTTTGTAGAGGGTCTTCCTCTTACTCAGGCTGGTCTTGAACTCCTGGCCTTAAGCAATCCTCCCACCCTGACCTCCCAGAGTGCTAAGATTACAGGTATGAGCCTCTACAACTGGCCCCATCCTATTATTTTTACATTTCAGCACCTGAGGTTTTTATGCAATTGTATGTTACATGGCTCTTGCTGGAAATGGTCAATCTGTTGATCTCTGTAAAACTGAATTTTTCTAAGGCATTTTTAGAAATGATTTTGGCAGTTTTTGTTAACTGACTTGTTCCATTTTGCAGATGTGCATCCTTAGGGACCTGTAGAAAGCTGAGACCCTAGAGAATGGCTTGTTCTCAGCTGCTGCTACTTCCAAGGTGTTGAATCCCAGAAGTCTGGTAACCCTGGGATTTACTCCCCCTTGTGGGTTGACAAAACGTATTATTTTGATAGAAAGGACAATTTAAGCTGCTACTCCCAGCTCCGAATATGTGGCTGTTAGAGTGTTCCTACTGCAGGAAGATCCTTCAGCTCAGGAGTTTGAGACCAGCCTGAACAAGAGTGAGACCCTGTTTCTACTAAAAATACAAAAAACTAGCTGGGCTTTGTGGCAGGTGCCTGTAGTTCCAGCTACTTGGGAGCTTGAGGTGGGTGGATTACCTGAGGTTGAAAGTTCAAGACCAGCCTGAGTAATATCAAGACCCCTTCTCTATTAAAAATAGGAAAAATTAGCTGGGTGTTGTGGTGTGTACCTGTAGTCCTAGCTACTTGGCAGTCAGAAGTAGGAGGACCACTTGAATACAGGAGTTTGAGGTTGCTGTGAACTAGGCTGAAGCTATGGCAGTCTAGCCCGGGCAACAGAATGAGTCTCTGACTCAAACAAACAAACAAAAACCCAAACAAATTCCTACTCCAAATTAGGGATGAGATTAGACAACCAGCAGTGAGGCCTCTAAGAAGAGAATGAGAAAGGGGCTGGTGGAGGTGGAGGGAGTGGAAGGGAGACTGAAGCTGTTTTGTCTGGAATTCCTTTCTCAGAAGGGTTTGTCTGGGAACGGCCAGAGACTGACATTCCATGGATGCTTTGCTGCCAAAGTTCCAGAAACAAAGGCAAGAACCAAAAGATCTAAGGGAAAGCAGGAGGGATAAACAGAAAGAGAAAGGAAAGTAAAGAAAGAGGAGCAGGCTTCCGAGGTTTGAAGTCCTTCCCGCCTTGCTGAGGGAGCTGAACAAAGCAGTGGCAGGCCTTCAGGCCTCAGGGTGTTACTCTGGGGCTTTCCTGTTGGGGGCTGGTAGGATGCTCATTTTGCTTTGTTACATGTCTCTTTCTGCAGGACTTAACTTGGCCTACAATCTAGTCAAGACGGTGTTTTCGTGAGTCATGTCGTAACAGGCATTGCAATTACTGCTGTTTGGCGTGTCAGACCAGATGCAGGTTCCGGACTACATTTCAAAGTGAGTAAGAGCTGCTTTTAACTGTTGGCTCTTAATCTACCAACCTTTTGTGTTTTCTCATCAAGAGGAAGATAGCTTGCCCTTTTTCTTTAGCCTTAACAAGCCCCAGAGAGAAACCCAAGGAAGACACAGTACCCCCTTTTTTCTTGAGTAGCTGAATCACTCAGCACCATCGTGTGGCAGATTTCATTACCGTCTGGGGTAGGATGCCTAATGGAGGGACCTGGGCAATGCAGGAGAAACAAAATACAGTTGAACTTGTAGGGATCAGAGTGAAACCTACCCTTTTCTCTTTGGTGGTTCGCTGAAAGATCGACTCACATTATGGTAGATTAATAAGAGAGGTTTATTTCCAAATACCATGTGCATGGGGGAAACCATAAGAATGATTTCCCAAAGTCTCAGTGAGGGTCAGAGACATTTGTAGATGCCTTATGGAAGGGAGGGGGTAAAATGTGGCAGGTAGAGGTGCAGCAAGTGGTTGCTAGAGGGGTGTGTGCGTAGATGGGTGGAAACAGATTGATTTGTAGATTAACCTGAGAGACAGGTATCTGTGCTTCAGATGACCCCGGGGCCAGTTCTATTAGCACGTAATAAGGAGTCAGCAGCCCCTTTTGATTTCCAATCAGGTTACTCATGTTTTATGTAGGTAGAGGGAAGGCCTCCTTCATTGCTTCTTGATCATGAATGGCTTTTAATTTGAAATATTCTGTATACAAAGGAGTCATATTTGGCTCCATATTTGGCTACAGGCAACATTTCCTTAGCTCCTTCAAAGCCCATAGTTGACCACCTCCCTACGGTGACCACCTCCTTAAGTTGGCCTCATTTTTATAAAGTGGACCAGCACCACATGTGTGTATCAGTACAGTAGGCCCAGTTGACCACCTTCTCATATTGATGGGTTTGTGGCAGTTCCTTGGGTGGTCAACTTACAGAGGTTCTACCTTAACACCTACACTTTAATAACAAACTGGGGAGAAATGTTAGGTTTGGGGTCTGGGATGTCAGCTCTCCTCCTTTGGTGCATAGCTACCTGAGTCAGTTCTCCGAGGCAGTAATTGGCTAGCCTGGTGTCATAAAATCTGAGAGATTTCTCAATTAAATCAGTGTTTATTTAAAAAATGCCTTTCATGGTGTAGCACCTGTGGCTCAAAGGAGTAGGGCGCTGGCCCCACATACCGGACATGGCTGGTTCAAACCCAGCCCTGGCCAAAAACTGCAATAAAAAGAAAAAAACCTTTGATGATTCATACATGAGAACCATCAGTCTAGAAGCACATCGAAGCTGGTGGGTGCAGAAATACTGGTGGGCCCGATTAGCTGAGACACAGACTCGGGCCACACTTAGCTCCACTCTTGCCTTGGAGGCCCCTGCCCCACCAGACTCAGCTTCAGATTGCCCGCCCATATCAGCCTGCTCCTCCCTCCTCCACCTGGGAACCCCATAATCTCCTCCAGAAGAAACCTGCATTCCTTCAGCATCCCTCCCAGGCTGTGTTCTGAGGCCCAGGTCTCCTTCCTCCCAGCCTTACCTCTTCCCTCCTCTGCTGCAAACCTTAGCCTCCGCTGGCTTGTTCAGCCCCCCTCAAATCACTACCCTGATCTTTTCCCTTTGAGGTGCAGTCCCCAACTCCCTGGCTGTGGATCAGTACTGGTCCATGGCCTATTAGGAGCCAGGCCTCTCAGGAGAAGGTGGGGGCGGGTGAGTGAGCTAAGCTTCATCTGTATTTGCAGCCGCTCCCCATGCTTGAATCACTGCCTGAGCTCCTCCTCCTGTCAGATAAGCTGCAGCATTACATTCTCATGGGAGCAAAATACTCTGGTAAACTGCCAGGGGAAGGATCTAGGTTGTGCCATCCTTATGAAAATCTAATCACCTTCACCCCCCATCTGTGGAAAAATTGTCTTCTATGAAACTGGTCCCTGAAAAAGAAAAAAAACAAAAAAGAAACTGGTCCTCAGTGCCAGAAAGGTTGGCTGGAATGGAGTGACTAGGCAAGCTTCTGAGGCTTTCTGGATCTCAATTTCCTTGTCTGTAAAAGAGACTCATTTTGTTGCCCTGGGTAGAGTGCTGTGGTGTCATAGCTCACAGCAACCTCAAACTCTTGGGCTCAAGTGATCCTCTTGCCTCAGCCTCCTGAGTAGTTGGGACTACAGGTGCCTGCCACAACGCCCAGCAATTTTCTTTATTTTTAGTAGCAACAGGGTCTTGCTCTAGCTTAGGATGGTGTTGAACTCCTGAACACAAGCAATCTACCCACCTCAGCCTCCCAAAGTGCTAGGATTATAGGTGTGAGCCACCACTGAGGAAAAAGGGGACTAATTTAAAACCTCGTGGGAGTATTGTGTCAGTTTCTTTAGACCATGTGTGATCAGCTGGTGTGTAAGAACAGCTCCTGGATGCGGCCCAGAAGTCTTCGTGCTTATATCACCTTAGTGATAATAGTGACAGTAGTGGATGGTACAGACTATACTGAGAAATATTGGCTAAGACAGTGGTTTTGCACTTAGCTGGGCATTAAAATCCTCTGGGGAGCTTTAAAAATGTTCAGGTGCCCAGGCTGAACCCAAGCCAATTAAGACAGAAGTTCGGTACCTGTGTAGTTTGAATGCCCTCCCCAGATGATTGTGAGTTTTTTGTTTGTTTGTTTTTTTGAGAGAGTCTCACTTTGTCACCCTTGGTAGAGTACCATGGTGTCATACCTCACAGCAACCTCTAGCTCTTGGGTTCAAGTGATTCTCTTGCCTCAACCTCCCAAGTAGCTGGGACTACTGGTGCCTGCCACAACGTCCAGCTATCCTCAGAGACAGGGTCTCACTCTAGTTCAAACTAGTCTTGAACTCTTGAGCTCAAGCAATCCGCCCATCTCGGTCTCCCAGAGTGTTAGGATTACAGGGGTGAGCCACTGAGCCCGGCCCTACCCAAGATGATTCTGATGTGCAGCCAAAGTAAAGATCAAAGGTTCTGAGAGCAGCAGGCCTGGGCTATACTGACTTTGGACCAGTTGCTAACCTCTGAGCCTCAGTTTCTCTGTCTGAAGAGTGGGAATGGTATTTATTCTTTACTGTTTGATGATGCTGGTTGGTTGGGATGAAGCCTGGCACGCTGCCCTCTGTTGACTGGGTTTGGGAGCTGGTGGGGGGCCCATCAGAGACACTGCCAGATGGTGTCCCTCTCAGCAGCCCTGGCCCACCCAGAACACCTTGTCCCTCTGGGCTCAAGCCTTTTGTATCTCTTGCTGCTTTGGTCCCAAGTTTATGAATCAAGTTCTGAGCGTGATTCACAGGGGCCAGAGTGGGGAGTTCATGCCGATCACCATTTTAAAGCATTTAATCCAAAATAATCTTTGGTTTAAAAAGTTAGTAATGATTCAAGAAACCAATAGTTTTAGTTTGTTTTGTTGTTATCGCTCAATTGCCAATGTGCAGTATGTTACCTAACTTAGGGGTTAAATTTTTTTTTAATGTGTGTTGGCCTGTAAGCAGGGCTACTACTTATATATTGATATTGTAGCTGTCAAAATATGTGTTTTGAGGTCTAAACATGCAGCTTATAAATCTCCTTTTGGAACATGAATGTTTGTAGCACGTGTGAGTGTGTGCGTGTGGTGTGTTTTAATTGTGCACGTGTGTTTTGGGTGTGTGCAGGTGTATGAGTGTACATGCATGAGTTTATGAGTGTGAGGGTATTGAGGAGTGCATAGAGGGGTGTGTGTATGAATGTGTGTGAATCTGAGCGTGTGTATGTGTGTGAGTGTGACTGTGTGTGTGGGTGGGGGCCGCGTGTGCTGAGAGCCGTCTTGAAGGAGGATTTCTATTTCTTCTCTCCAGTCTCTGGGTTCTGCTTTATTTTATCCCGTCCTAAACCTTACGCAAACGTTAGACAACTCAGGTTGAGACCCTCTATTACTGCCAAAGCCGTTTTGAAGCAATTCAAATGCTCTGTTTCCATTCATCTGGGAACTCTGTGCAGTCTCGGAAATTACAGCGGCACCGTAAGATCATCTGTTGCTTTCTACCATGGCCTTTTCCAGGGCTCTTCTGTACCCACCCAGGGTTGGCGGGTGCACAGGGGTGGGGGCGTATCTGTGCACGGCCTCCATGTGCTGGGTTCTGTACGGTTTGCTTCCCTTCTGTTATTTCACTTACTTGCCAGAGGAACCCTGTAAGGTCAGTATCATTATTTGTCTTAGCAAAAACATATGTCCAGGGACGTTTAGCAAGTTGCCCACCACTGCACACAGATATGAGCTCAGATCACTAGCTCACACCTTGCCTTCTTTTTTTCTACACTATCCTGGACATGGCTTTTTATTTTCCTGGCCTTTCTGCTCTTCTTTTTTCTCTGTCTTTGGCCCTTCCTAGGGTATTCCTGGTGTTGGGTGACAGGCAATTTCTGCCAGAGGTTTGTTGGAAATCAATTGTGATTATACCTGTTTTTCCTGGGGCGGGTGTCTCAATGGAGATAAATAAAAGGCCTTTGCCCTCTTTAGCTTGGTTTTTCACACCCTGAGTTAGAGAGCAAAACATTCCAGTTTCTTAGAGGGGAAAAGATATTCTATAGGATTACTACAATTTTCTAAATTTTTGTAATAGGTAGTAAATTTTGTAAATTTCAAATTTCATTTACCTGAGCTTTGCTTAAAAACTTGTCATGTTGTTACAAGATTCTTCAGTGAGTCAGAACTTCCAGCCAGATGATGTAATGTACTCTGGGCACAGGGAGAGTTATACTGTTTACTTTTCAATGGAAAGTACGGTGATCGCTGATAGCATGATCACGCTGGTTGTTCCTGGTATGCCCGGGAAGGAGGTGTATTTTCTGCTTTTTTCTCTCTGCCCCCAGCATGTTGTCATTGAGGACAGCCCCACTTTAAGTGCTCAGCAGAAACCAGGAGGATAAGCTATCATTTTGGACAGATAGGGAGAGAACAGAGAGAGGGCTGGGCCAGGGAATAATTTGGAGGGATGCACCTGGTCTGAGGGAAAACATTTCTGTAGTTTAATGTATCATTTCTTTTCATCTACCACCAAAATTACAGAGAAATACAGTAAAACCTCCACAGTGACCACCTCCTGTATTGACCACCTCCTTAAGTTGACCTAATTTTCATAGACCAGACATGCACCACATGTGTGCATCAGTACAATAGGCCTAGTTCTTTATGTTGACCACCTCCGTGTGTTGACCAGTCTGTCAACTTACAGAGGTTCTCCTGTAGTTACATTTAGAGTTTATATTTCATGAAAACATCCTTCAAATGGTTCAGGCCTGTTTTAATATCACCAAACCTTGGCCCATCTGTTTTGCCTTACCCAGAGTATAATTTTAGTAATAAAAAAATTAATAAGTTAAACTCTCAGAAACTCTTAAAGGATTCTTTTGATTTTAAATAGATGATGTAAATATTTCAAAAATATTTTTGCTATTATTACTGTCTCAGTTATTTTGCTGTTGCTGTAATGGAATACCATAGACTCAGTAATTTATAAAGAAAATAATTTTATTTCTCACAGTTCTGGGGCTGGGAAGTTCAACGTCAAGGCATCTGGCCAGGGCCTTTGAACCACGTCCTGCCAAAGCAGAAGGCAGAAGGGTGAGGGAGTGTGAGACAGCAGGAGCAGAGGGGGCCAACCTCGCTTTTTATCAGGAACCCACTCCTGTGATACAGGCATTGATTCATTCACGGGGGCAGAACCCTCATGGCTTAATTACCTCTTGGTGATCCTTCCTCTTAACACCATTGCTATGGCAATTAAATTTCAATATGAGTTCTGGAGGAAACATTCAAACCGTAGCAATTATCAATATGCTATCTGTCCTGTAACATTTCTTTTCTTACAGAAATGGAGCATATAGAATAACCCATACTACATACTAGAAGGACCTATATTATGTACCATATTCAGAGAAAATGCCATTCCATTTAAGCCAGTTCAGGGAAAATGTACAGAGAAACTCTAATTTGTGTTGGGTTTTGTTAATGCTATGGCAGTATTTCAATCATGGGATCATCTGGGAAATTCTACGGCTGGAGAAGGTAATAAACATGTCGTTATCCAAAGCTCCATTGTTTTATGCTTTTCTAGAAGCAGAGACTACTTATGGCAACAATCAAAATCTATTAAAGTAGTTGCATGGGGTTTCAAAACATTTCAGGCACTTTCCTTTTTTTTGCTTTGTATCAATCATCTCTAAGGACCTGGATTTGGGGACTGACTGGGGGTGGCCGGGAGAAGTCCATAGGGAACCTCAGGATTTGTCTGGTAAGTGGGAAGACAACGATTCAGTCCAAAGGTCATTTGGGAGTTGTGGCTTTTTTTTTTTTATCAGTTCACCAGTGTGGGCACACCCAAAGTTTCTCCAAACGGGAGTGACAGGCACCCAACAGTTGCAGCCGTAAGCCAGGGGCCACACTTTCCTGCTCAGCTCCTGCTCCTGCCATTTCTTTCTTGGAGTGTTTCTCTTGCTTTGAGAGCCTCTGTCTTTTCACAGGCCCAGCTCAGGGCCTTTGAGGCTGTCATTTTGGGAAGTTATTGTAGTGGATGGTGATCTGGGTTCAGGGCAGCTGGTTTGCAGTTTAGAATTGCTGCTGTGTAGGCCCAAACCATTAAACTGAGTACACAAGAAAATTGCAGCATTCCCTTGAACTTCGAGGCTCTGTATTCTTTTGTAATCTTAGTTTTCAATGATCTCAAGAATAAGTGTGAGCCGAGGGAACCTGAAGAGTCCAATGAGGCACTGTGAGCAGACCTGGCTTGCAAGTATTTGTAAATTAATTTTTGTCATTTCTTATTTCCTATTTACAGGTATGTATGGTTCTTTGAATTGTTCTTTGAATTGGTTATAACATCTTACTTGATCCATCAAGAATAAGTTAAATAACATTTTTGATGTGTTTTCATTTTATATTGTATAAGAGGCATGGTTTTTACCTTCGAAAATATCTTTTGACATCAAGTACATTATATGTGAAGGAGTCAGAAAATTACATCCCCAAAATATAGTATAAAGAGTATTTTGAATGAAAGGTCCTTCAAGATTGACAAGAAAGGGACTTTCCCTCTTTCTGTATGACCAGATGGACCCTTCTGAGGAACAATGGACTTCTCTTAGGTTATCTCAGTATATTCTAGGAAAGAAAATCAAGAATACAACCAGCCCTGGCCCAAATAATTTTAAACATAGTACCTGCCTCTCAAAGTTAATCTGCAAAGAGAATCATTTGTACTTCAATCTGTTTTTTCCACCCGCTCATCCTCCCTAGCAACCTTCATTAATTGCCCCTGAGCAGAGTTACCCATATTCCCATTGCCCTCTCCCCTCTAAATGGAGGTATAAAAATACTTGGATCCCATTAGGATATTGGGTAATCACTCTGTGATTCTCCCTGTGTGCATGATAAATAAACCTCTTCCTATTATTAATCTGCCATAATTGTGGTTGATCTTTCAGTGAATTTCTGGGGGGAAAGGGGAAATTTTCCCTCACCCCTGTTACTAAACTCATGGGACTTGTCCACAAAGCTGCATCAGAAGAACAAGGGCAAGTGGCTGGGGAAAAGGAAAGAGAAGTTTATGACTTTGCTGGCCAAGGAGGAAAATGGAGCACTGTGGTTTCAAAGTCCAAATTTCCTCCCTGTAAGCAGAAGTGTGGGGTTTTTTTTTTTTTTTTTTTTTTTTAAGACAGAGTTTCATTTTATCGCCTTTGGTAGAATGCTGTAGTGTCACAGCTCAAAGCAATCTCCAATTCCTGGGCTTAGGTGATTCTCTTGCCTCAGCCTCCCCAGTAACTGGGACTACAGGTGCTGTCCACAATGCCCAGCTATTTTTTTGTTGCAATTTGGCTGGGGTTGGGTTCAAACCCGCCATTCTCAGTATATAGGGCTTGCACCCTACCTGCTGAGCCACAGGCACCACCCAGAAGTATGGAGCTTTTCAAGGTTCTGATCAATTCCATTTTTAGTTTCTTTGGTTAAGGTGATCTTATGACCTCCACCCCAGTGAATCCCATCTTTGGTTAAGGTGGTTTTGTGATTCATCTTCAACTAAGATAATCTCATGACTCTAACCTGGATTCGTCCCATTTTCTGTGGGACAAAGAAAAAGAAACAAAGGCATGCCCTTGACCTTGCGGAAGACTGGCCTGAGGAAGGGATGTAGGTTTTAGCACTCAAAATAGGCAAGAGGGTTTCAAAGAGGCAGTTTGAAATTCACTCTCCATTTTACACTTCTATATCTATGGGAGGCAGAGCACTTCAGTCCTCAAGCCACTTCCCACGGATTTGGGACCATGTTTTAGACAGAAGTTCTGTACTCACTTATGTATGTCATTGTAAAGCTTGGGGTAGTATATTTACAACAGCACATTACTAGGCAAAAAGAAGATTGACCAACGGCCAACAAACAGAATGCATGTCAAGATCAAAATTAGGCAGCCACCACTTAGTTTCTCATTCCATACAAGTGACATTACAATATAAAAAAACTCACCAGACAAGTAGTACAAAAGTTTACAATCAGACACAAACAATATAGAGAATTCTTAGCACAAAAAATATAAAATGCCATGGTCAAACACCATTCTCTTTTCAAAGTTTTTTCCCAGGGATTTTGAGATGGAGCAACAAAACTTGTAAGTTAACAGACAGTTCAGGGGATTCCCAACACAAAAATGCCAGAGCCTATCCAGTGAGAATCCAAAGGGGACAAACACCACCCCAAATGGCACCTCAGATGGTCCCCAAATGACCTACAGTTCTGGAAGGTAAATCCTTCCCAAATGGTGGTCTAGTTCTGTGATAATCCTAAGGGGGACAAATGTCACCCAATATGGCACTTCAGTATGTCAAATGCCTTATAGGAATGGAAGATTCACAAAACCTTTCTCAAATGAAATGGTGGCCTAAGACTCAACCCCACTCACTTTCTCTGGAAACTGCAAATGAGTTGTAAATTCAAACTGGTTCTGGAGTTCTACTCAGCCTCATAACATCCATCCCCCAAAAGATGCCTCAAAATAAAACAAACAGGAAGATCTACCCCACCCCCCAATATGGGTGGAATCAGGGTCTTAGTGTGCATGCTGGGGAACTTACTACACTGGGCCAGTGTGGTGGCCATGTGTGCTGTGTTTACCACTAGAAGTGAAACAAATATTGGTCCGCTTCTTTCTGTTGGAGGGCCTAATGCAGCCACACACAAACCCTTTCCTCTACTCCTCTTGCTTTCCTCCTAAGACAAAGACACAAAGGATCTGACTAGCTCCACCCCCCAGGAATTTCACATTGCCAAAGGACCCTAACCTTCCAGGCAAACTGTGGAATTTGCTGACCCCTTAGGCCCTATATTATAAAAGAAGTCTCTAACTGCCCCAGGGCGCAGCTCCATTTTTGCACTGACCAGGCAAGCCACCCTCCCTTTTCAATAAATTTGGCCTAAATATCTCCACTGCAGCCTTTTCTCTGGGCACTACTGTTTATATCTTTCACTTTACTCAAGAGCCCTCTTCCCCCACAGATCACAGTATCCTGGTTTATTTTTGTAAAAACGTGTGGTCACTAAGATCAGGTGACAGTGTGATGCAGGATGGTACTGGAGATTGCTGGAGATTACTGGGGATTCCACAGATGGAATTTGTTAGATGGGTTCAAATCCTGGGTCTGCCATTTACTGGGTGAATAAAGTTAGAACTGACTCAAATTCTCATTTAAAATTTTAGTAGGATTAATTAAGCACTTCCTTCTTACTTTCCCACAGCAGTGAGAAAGGTTTTGGCAAGTTCTGGGGAGGGGAGGGCGTGGGGATGAAAGGGGACCCGGGAGTCTATGAATTGGCAGAGAAGGTAGTTTAACTGTGGGCTATTACTGAAGGGCCAGTCTCCAGGCTGAGCTCCAGCCCTGCTGGCTGGCTGCAGGAAGAGCAGGAAGAGACTTAAAGCAAACTCAGGAAGCAACTCCCAGGCCAGATAAAGATCTGTGACTGGCAGCCGCAGACCTGCCAGCCTTCTTGATTTCTGTTCCAGAGCAAAGGTCACTTAGCTGCTTGAATCAGCCTTTTTTTTTTCTTCCTCAACTTTGTTTCCTTGATAAGGAAGGTCAGCTTTGCAAAGTCAAAGGTGCCTCTTATCATCTCCTGCTTTCTACAAATAGTTCTGTGAACCAGAACGTTCCTGTGAAAGATGGCGGGGAATTCTATCCTGCTGGCTGCTGTCTCTATTCTCTCTGTCTGTCAGCAAAGTAAGAGGCATGGAAAGTGTGTGTGTGTGTGTGTGCGCGCGTGTGTGTGTGTGTGTGTGTGTAGGGAGGGAGGGAGAGCTCCGTCCAGTGTTTGGGTTTTATACTTGTTCCCTGCTTCCTCTTGCCAGTGGCTCTGGCATCAACCTGTGCTCAGGGTCATCAGCCTACTTACCTCCTTCTCTGGGACAAGCAGAGAATGGGAACTTTCCAGAGATTATTTCTCTCAATGGGGATGCTTTGGGCCCTTAGAGCTCAGTGATTTTGCTCCTTCAAAACTCACAGCACAGTTCCAATGAGCATTAGAAGTGTGCTAACCTGGGAAGGTGGAATACAAACGTTCATGAGGAGTGTTCCCAAGGTAATATTGTTCCTGCTTTGAAACCTGGTTGTCATTTCTTCAGCCCTTTAATAAATGTGTTTTCTTAAATAAACTGCCTTATCAGGTTAAAAAGGTCTCTTTCAGAAATATGAGCTTTAGATTAATTACTAATTCTAAATTTTAAAACATTTCTCCGTTAGGATTATTCAGTATCCTGACAGCCTTGAAAACTTTTCCCTTATGGGAGTCACATTTGCCCAATTCTTATTGTCTTACTTACCATGTCAGATGGGGGAAAGGGTCAGGGCATAAGTGAGCAAGACTTCCTATCAAATATGCCTGTCTCTTTATTTTTCCAAGTGTACACATGCCAGGAAATAGGGCTGAGCTGTAGAATGTGCAAGTTAATGCTAATTGCCGGAAGCATGAGGGCACCACAGTTAAAGACCAAGTCTGGGCTTTCATGCACATGCAGTGTCTTGCCTAACAGTCTGCATTGTGAACGTATGAAAATCTTTAAACCTTCAGACACACATGAAGGTTTGTGGTTTGGTTCAGTCTGTTGTAGAGTGGAGCAGAATATTTGTGAAGTAGCTCAGGAAATGTCACCCCAGACTATGACTCCTTGGTATAAAGAGTACTCTGAATGAAAAGCCCTTCCAGATCAACAAGACCTTGGAAGAGGCTTTCCCTCTTTCTGCATAACCAGATGGACCATCAAAAGAGCAATTGACTTCCCCCCTCCTACCCTGTTATCTCACAATATTGCAAGAAAGAGGATCAAGAATGCAACCAGACCTGGCCCAAATCATTTTAGATATAATACCTGTCTCTCAAAATTAATTTCATTTTCAAAAAGAATCATTTGTAAGTCAGTCTGTTACCCCCTTCCATTCCTCCCTCCTAGCAACCGTGTATTGCCCCTAATCAGAATTATGCATATTCTTCATCTCTCCCTCCCAGGAAGTATAAAAATGTGTGGACCCCACTGGGATAATGGATAATTTGGTCAGTGTACCCAGAAAGGAGAGGTTCAGCCCAACTTTAATGAAAGGGGACAGACACCTGCCTTGGCAAAGATGGTGGCTGCAGTAAGGATGGTTGGAGGTTTGTTTTTATATTAGGTGTAGGGGGAAGAAGAGTCCACAGGTTGCTGGGAGGTTTCAGCAGGCTAGGGTCTTTCTAGTGGAACTCTTGGGCCGAGCCCGTTGGGCCTTTTGTTTTGGGAGGGAAGGTGGGGGAAGGGTTTAGGCCCCTAATGGTAGTCACTCTGTAATTCTCCCTGTGCCCACGGTAAATACATATATTTAATCTAGCCTTCTTGAATCAAAATGAAACCTCTTTCTCTTATTTATCTAATTAATTGTGAGCTGATCTTTCACCAGGCTTTCAGGGGAAAGGGGAAGTGTCCCTTCACCCAATTAAAGAAGCACTTAGGGATCTACTGTAAAGGAACCAAACTTAACCCAGAGGTGCTACCAAAACTGAATATGTCTTGCCAACAAATCCACTTGCAAAAGATTTTCAGAGACATCTAATGCCATTTAAACTGGGCTGTGAGTTTTGAGGCTCCACAGCATTCCCATTAAGAGAAATAATCTTGTCCAGGGAAGGAGGTAAACAGGCTGATGACGCTTTATTATCTACTAAGCACTTTTCAAACCGGGGTAAGGCGACGAAGGTGCATTACAAGAGAGCAAAGAAAGGGATTGTCTAAAATGGAGAGGGTTCCTGTTCAGGTTTCCACTCAGGTTGGCTTATGCAAATGAAGATGCAAACTTGCTTAGTTCTGATTGGTTGATGCACGTCATAGTCTATTGGCTGATTCAGGACAGGTAAACAAAGAACAGACAGTTATGAAAATTCCAAAGCTAAGCTAGCCTGGGGATTTTCCTGAACGCAGAATATGTGTGTGGCCTAGCGGTCTGCAGTCCCAGGTAGACACAGTCAGGATCCATCTTGATGGATTAACTCTTTCAGG
>NW_003852436.1:549066-563206 GCF_000181295.1 Otolemur garnettii
TGAACAATTGACTGACAAAAGGCTGATTAATAGAAGGAAAATATCAACCTAAAATAATCAGAAGGTCGAAATCTAGTTCAAAGAGTGTTTATTCAAGTGCAAATATTGAGCACTGCAGCCAGACAGTTGGAAGTTGCCTTGACAAAAGAGAGACTCAAGGTTTTTTTTTTTGTGTTATCAATAGAAATATATTTATTAAGTGGGGACATGCAACTTTTTGTAGACAATATGATTTGGTGGACTCTACCCAAAAGATGAACAAAATCAAAGTACTAGCACTTTTAGTAACCTGTTATAAAATAGAGCAGAATTTGGAAGAGAGATTTAGGGGTTGAATTTTTCTTTTTTTTTTAAACAGAGTCTCACTATGTTGTCCTGGATAGAGTGCTGGGGCGTCACAGCTCACAGCAACCTCAAATTCTTGTGCTTAAGTGATTCTCTTATCCCAGCCTCCCAAGTAGTGGGACTACAGGTGCCCTGCACAACACCCAGCTATTTTTTTTTGTAGTTGTCATTGTTGTTTGGCAGGTTCGGTCTGGGTTTGAACCCACCAGCTCCAATGTATGTGGCTGGTGCCCTAGCTGCTGAGCTACAGGCACTGAGCTGAGGTTGAATTTTTTAAATTAAATTTTTATTATAATCAGTTTGATTTAAGACTCAAGTTTTTACAGAAAAACAGGACAAATCAGAAGAGGAGGAAATTATAAGAGTTATTCATCAGAAATTCTCATTGGCTTGTAGAAATAACATTTGTTAGTGATTGGCTATACATGGTTGGACTATAGGGTGAGTCATTTTATGGAAACTTGACCTCAGTTAGTCCAAAGTCCAGCTAGTCCACGTGGAAAGGGACTTCAAGAGTTAATTAGCTCACGGAAGACTGAGACATACTGCTGTTATATTTTAAATGCCTTTTGGGGCTTGATCATTTAAAGGGGCTAGATAAAAGTTTTTTCTTTCTCCAGAGGCTTACAACATTTAACATGCATAGAACACAGGATTCACAGAATGATTACCCAGCCACCCAATAGGGTACAGAATCTCATATACCTGCTTCACAGAGGAAGGGTAAGGTGAGGAATGTAGAGAATTCTTTTGAGGAGTAGCAAATGATTTTTAGAGACAATGAATAGACCCAAGAAATAGATGTTAACTTGCATATGATTCTCCTTGGACCTATTTATTTATTTATTTTTTTTTGGCCAGGGCTGGGTTTGAACCCACCACCTCCGACATGTCAGTACCCTAACCCTTGGAATTTTAAAAATTATTTATTTTTTCTCTTTGGAATTTGAATGAGCTAGAAAAGCGGGAATCATCTTGTGATGAAGTCTATCCAGATGTGGCATTCCCGTTTTTTTTTTTTTTTTTCCTGCCATAGATAATGGGATTTCAGGGAGGGGATGGAAGGTTGTTGTGTGTGTCTTTGGAGGTCAAGTTTCTAGGTAGATAAGGGAACCACTGAATTTTCAGAGAACAGCCTTATCCTGTGCTTTGGGAGAAACACAAAGACCTTGTGGGTTGATTATTTAACTCAGCAATTTGGGGGGGTGAAATATTTTGGTTTTCTTCAGGGGACTCCATTACTCTCCCTATCACACATGTGTTTTTAAGGAGAAGGCAGACAGGAAAGACAGACAAAGTAAAAGGAGATTGTTCTCAATTGGTTTTCATTAACTCATAAAAAGGGAAATAAAATTGACGCTGTCCAGAAAAAGCTGTGAAATAGCTTTTCCATGCTTATCATGGTGTTCCAATGATAGTCATGGTCTCTCTGAGGTCTCTGACCTAAGGGTGTTACCGCCTTACCAGGTTCGTTGCCTTCTACTCCAGAGGAAGCCAATATACTAAGCTGGGGTTATAACAGAGAGAGTTTAACATCGCAGGTGCCATGTGAGGAGACAAAAGTTCTCAAATCCATTTCTCCAAGAATTTGGCAGAAAGCATTTTTAAAGATAGTTTGGTGGGCAAAGAGCTAGGGAATTGGATCTGCTGATTGGCTGGCGATGAACTTATTGGGTCAGGGTGCAGATAGTCTCTTCTTGTGCTGAGTCAGTTCCCAGGTTGCAAGACCAGTTGAGTCAGTTCCTTGGTATGGGCTGCTGGTGTGAGTAAGCCAGTCTACCAGAAGGCAGGATAGATGTCTCAAAGCTAGCCTTAGGTTTGACAAGGGTGATTGAAAAGAATCTTTATGATCATCAGCTTTGTGACTCCTGAGTAGTAAGTCTTAGGAGGCATGATGATGGCTCAAGGTAGAAGAGCCAGTAAAGTTTTAGCAAGAAAAGAAAGGTTTATTAACTATTAACAGCTTGCATAGCAATCTGGGCCTCACCTTAGTGACCGCAGGCCTGTGGGAAGCACACTTTTGGATATTATATACAACTTGGTTTCAAGGCAGTTGCCTGTTCTCTAATATGTTGGTTTTTGGAGTGCTCTTGGTTAAAAACTGACCAGATACCCCAAAGTAAGGTAAGCATGAAATAGTTAATTGAGATAGATTTACAGCATAAGAAAGTTTACAAAGCAGGATATGTTCACCATCAACAGAAAAACAGGCTCCCATTGTCAGGACAAAGAAAAGGCAAGGAGGTAAGCAATATGGCTGGTGGTTCTCTTCTATACTACCTAGGTCAGGCCTACCTCGTGGTTCAGGGGTCATCTTGGAACTAGAATCTTAACAGGGCATGTGGACCTCCCGTGAGCCTCTCTGAGAACCCATGGTGGGGGTGGGAGGGGTGGACCACATGCTAATTGGCCTGAAGGCTGTTCTTACCTTTAAGACTTTAGTACCTGTTGTTAGGCTACAGAATATTCTACGTCCTTTTGAAGTTGGCACACTAAGTTCTGATTGGTAGATTGGTAGAGTGATTCTATTATGATGTGAGCAAAACGACCACCACGGAAATCATCTTTAAAATGCCAATAAGGAACCTTTATTTAGACAGGCCAATCAGCTGGCTACCTTACACGTGGAGAGCAGCCTAGACCAGGATTAACACACAGTTTTTTTTTTGTTTTTTTTTAAGAGACAGAATCTCACTTTGTTACCTCGGTAGAGTGCTATGGTATCACAGCTCACAGCAACCTCCAGCTCTTGGGCTTAGGTGATTCTCTTGCCTCTTTCTCCTGAGTAGCTGGGACTACAGGCACCTGCCACAATGCCCAGCTCCTTTTTTGATGCAGTTTGGCCGAGGCCGGGTTTGAACCCACCACCCTCGGTATATGGGGCTGGCGCCCTATTCACTGAGCCACCGGCTGCCCATCATGCACAGTTTTTATAGGTTGGATGACGGAGCAAGCAAGCCACTGGATTCTGTGATTGGCACCTACAAAAGCAGATTTACGGCACTTGCAGTTACTTGGTTAAGCAAAGTAATAGTTATGCAAAAAATATTTTTAACTGCAAAGAGGTCAGCATGACCTTATCCTGCCTGCACGTGTTCCCAAGGAGTCAGCAAGGGCTTATCCTGTGTTTCCCAAGGCTTCTTGTCCCTTCTTTGTTTCTTGCAGGAAGGGGGAAAAGGGGAGAGTTGGACCCTTGGCGCACCATCTCAATTCCTCCTCTTCAGATGTGAGCAATCACATGGGACAGAATTAAGATGGGTGGCACCAAGATGGGCCTGAGACCCCTGCCTGTCCTCCTTCCTAGGACAGCCATTGCTAACTACCTAGCTAACATAAGCAATTAGAGGAAAGCACATGGGGCACAATGGCTGGTTATAACCACCTAAATATATTCCCCTACCACAGTTCCCATGTATGGTCCTTTATTAACTTTAGAGAGGGCGGTTTCAGGGGAAGAGGAGGTTTCTACCCCTTGGGGCTAGTGCTGAGCCCGGCTGAGTCTTCCTTCCTGAGGCTGGGTTGGATGGGTGGGTGTATTAAAACTCCTCTGCCTCTTACTGAAGCTCTTTGCTCACATTTGCTAGTGTCACAGACAAAAACCTGCCAGGTGCAATTAGCCTAGAGAAAGACTGCACCTTCAAAGCTCTTACTTGTTCACAGCTTCATTTTGGAGCTCTAGGCTCTTGTGTCATTCTTAATTTATAAAGTTAAGAGCACACATCCATTGGGGGGGGCCCCTAACATCCCTAAATGTCCTCCTCCTTCTGTCCTCCTAAGACAAAGACACAAAGGCTCTGACTAGCCCCACTGCCAAAGGTCACGTCAAAGGACCCTAAATTTCTGGGCTAGCTATGGAATTTTCCCAATCCCTACAGCCCCATATAAAAGAGAACTCTAACAGCCCCTGGGCGCAGATGCCATCTTTGCACTGCCCACGCGGGTCACCTTCACCTTCCAATAAACTTGGTCTGAACATCTCCACTCAGGTCTTGTCTCTGGGCGCCACTGCCTTGGTCTCCACTCAGGTCTTGTCTCTGGGCGCCACTGCCTTGGTCTCCACTCAGGTCTTGTCTCTGGGTGCCACTGCTTACACTTTTCAACATCTTTCACTGTTTCTATTTCATAGGTGGAAATAAGACTTTGCAAGTGTTTTCTCCAAGACTCTGAAGCAAGTTAGAAGTGATGGTAACAGCGGGTTAGGGTTAATAGATTAATAGATGCTTCCTTAATAGATTCACCCCCTTTTTTGGCTTGAGCTGGGCCCTTGAGCCATTGGCCTCTCCAGATTTATGCTGCCCTAGAAGGAAGGAACCCAGCGCTGAAAACACTCTGTTCTCCCACTGTCTTTATCCTCACTCTGCTCCCTCAGGCTGCAGTTAGGATGAGAAAGACTCCTGTCCTAAGCATTGACACACTTTAGATAGATATTCAGCTACAGCTTTTAAATCCTCAACAACAGCTTATTTGGAGCAGAAGGAGATCAGTGGAAGGAAAGCGGCCTGCTTGGAGAGCCCTTGCCAAGCCAGGATCGATATTGACTGACTTTGTCAGAGGGAAAGTAGTATCCTGTGTTGGTAGGAAAGCATTGCCCCTACTGCTCTAACACACAGAGAGGTTGACACTACAAACTTGGTATGAGATTTTAAAAGGGGGCCATTTTTAAAACATTAGCGAGTAGGAAATGGATATAGAAGTACTAACATATGTGAGACAGGGAATAGTACTGAGAATGGGTAAGAAAGTAACACTGAAGAAATAATCTGAAGGGGAATAATAGACCCCACAAGGTAATTATAGGGTGAAACGTAGGAAGATAAGGACAGGAGACAAGAACTACTGAATGTTCAGAGACTGACAAAGGGGGAAGTATGGATGGAGAGTGAAAGGGGTCCACAGAGCCAATCATCAGACGAAGGCCGTGTGGGGGTCAGGGTCGATAATCTAATGCAACTTCCAAACAGCAAATGAGAGAGAAGAAAGTCAGCCCATTTAATAACAGGGAAACTGAGTCAGGCCCTGCCCCCAACCTTCCTTCTCATATCCAAGCAACCACTCGTCTGCTTTATGTCACTATGGATTCATTTCCCTTTATGAGAATTTTATATAAATGCAATCATATAGTGGTACTCTTTTTAAAATTCTGCCTTTCATTCAGCATAATTATTTTGAGATTCATTCATGTTGCTTTGTGTTTCAGTAGTTCATTCCTTTTTTACTGCTGAGTAGTGTCCCATTGTGTGCATGTATTACACTTTCTTTACCCACCTTTTTTTTTCTTTTTTTTGAGACAGAATCTCACTATGTTGCCCTCAGTAGAGTCCTGCGGCTTCATAGCCCACAGCAAGCTCAGACTCCTGGGCTCAAGTGATTCTCTGGTCACAGCCTCTGGAGTAGCTGGGACTATAGGTGCCCACCACAATGCCTGACTATTTTTAGAGATGGGGTCTTGCTCTTGCTCAAGCTGGTCTCCAACTCCTGAAATAATCTGCCCATCTCGGCCTCCCAGAGTGCTGGGATTACAGGTGTGAGTCACTGTGCCTGGCCGACCCACTCACTCATTGATGAACATTCATATGAGTCAGGATTCTCCAAAAAACCAGAATCAACACACACACTCAGACACAGACACATACACACACAACACACACACATTGACTCGTACAGAGATTTACACACAGAATCCAGAATCAATATACACACTCAGACACAGACACATACACACACAACACATACACATTGACCTGTACAGAGATTTATTGGCATATGTGATTGTGGAACCTGGCTAGTCCAAAATCTGAAGAACAAATTGGCAGCCTGGAAATTGTGGAAAGAGGTGATGTTGCAGAACTGGGGGCAGAATTCCTTCCTCTACAGTGGACCTCAGTCTTACCTCTTTAAGGCCTTCAACTGATTGGATAAGGCCCACCCACATTATGGAGGGTAATTAGCTTTACTCAGAGTCTACCAATTTAAATGTTAATCACATCCCAGAGACATCTAGGCTGGTATTTGGTGAAATAAATAGGCACCATAGCGTAGCCATGTTGACACATAAAATTAACCATCACAAAGTTGTTCCTACTTTGGGGCTATTGCAAATAAAGCTGCTGGGACCATTTGTGTACAAGTCTTTGTATGAACGTATCATTTCATGGAACAACTGAGTCATATGGTTGATGTATGTCTAACTGAAAGAATCCCTCCAAACTGATTTTTGAAGTGCTTATACCATTTTACATTCCCACTAGCAGTGTATGAAAGTTCCAGTTTTTCTTAGATCTTTGTTTGTCTGTCTTTTTCAACTGGTCTGATTTGTCTTCTTTTTTTTTTTGAGTCAGAGTACTGTGGTATCATAGCTCATAGCTCAAAGAGTACCATGGTATCATAGCTCAAACTCTTAGGCTCAAGCTATCCTCTTACCTCAGCCTCCCAAGTAGCTGGGACTACAGATGCCTGCCACAATGCCTGGTTCATTTATCTTTTTAATAAGATGAGAGTCTCGCTCTTGCTCAGGCTGATCTCAAACTCCTGAGCTCAAGTATCCACCCACCTCAGAGTGCTAGGATTACAGGCATGAGCCACTAGGCCCAGCTGATATGATTTGTCTCTTGAACTTTAGACTTTTTGATAGGTATGTAGTGGTATCTAATTGTGGCCTAAATTTGCATCTAACTAATGACTAAGGTGTGCCACATCTTTAATAAAACATTCTCCTTTGCTTACAGGTTATTTTGCTTTGCATGTTGGAAAAGCAAGATCAAAATACAAAGTTACACCTCCAGCAGTCACTGGGTCACTAGAGTTTGAGAGAATATTTCGTGCACAGTAAGTACTGCCTCTTGTACCCATCAGGGATCTGTGTCTGCCACAGATTCACAATTTCTGACTAGGGGCAAGAGCTATGGAGAATACCCTAGATTCATTTGCAAGATCTGGTTATAACAAACCACTCTTTACAGCCAAGAGCTTTCTCGTGGTCCAGGAAGCTTGAAGAGTCCAGGGCATCAAGGCTTTACCCACCTCTACTACAAATTCTGCAGGGTATGTTTACAGAAAAGGCTGAGATCTTAGGAGAGACTGCTATGTCTCTCATGACAGCTTGGTCCAAGAGGCCCCCTCCAGCCCAGCAGTCTCAACTTGGATTAGATGTACTAGGATTTTCTATCTTTATTACTTTCTCTACTTCAGAGCAGAGGTGGATTAGTATTATCCGCTGCCCATTCCTCCATGAGCCATTTCCTAACATCAGAAACCGGTAACAATTAGAAAGCTTGCCAGTCCACACAGATTCGCGGTTTTTTTTTTTTTTTTATCCTTGCTTTTTTAGACCCACACAGAATGTTCCACCATGAACACCAGGAATTTGCCTGCTACAAGATGTGAGGGCTTCCTTTCTATTTCATCTTCCCAAATTAAGTGCTTTCAAAAACATTGCATGTTGGCCACTTGTGATGGCTCACGCCTGTAATCCTAGCACTCTGAGAGGTGGAGGTGGGTGGATCGCCTAAGCTCAGGAGTTTGACACCAGCCTGAGCAAAAGGCTGGTCTCTAAAAATAGAAAAACCAGCCAGGTGCTGTAGCAAGTACTTGTAGTCCCAGCTCCTCAGGAGGCCGAGGCAAGAGGATTGCTTGAACCCAGGAATTAGAGGTTGCAGTGAGCTGCGATGATGACAGAGTGAGACTCTATCTCAAAAACAAAACAAAACAGAAAACATTGCATGTATTACCATTGATGCTTTGCTGGGTTCTTTTGTAATATTTTGGGACTTTTCATTTATGTCTATGAGTGAAGTTGGCCTATATTCTTCCTTTGTTATATGGTTTTGTTTGATTTTGATGTCAAGATTGTACCACTTGCAAATGAGTTGGAGGAAGCATTCTGTTCTATCTCCTTTCTCAGAGAATTTTAATAAGGTTAGAAAAGCGTATTCCTTCAGAATTGTGTAGAACTTGCTTTTAAAATAATCTGGGACTGATATTTTTCTTGTGGAAAAATTTAAATTATGGGACTTGCATTGTTTAATGATTATTGGACTAGTCAGGCTTTTTATTACATCTTGAATCAATTTTGGTAGGTCCTGGTCCTTGAGATGACAACACTGGTCTCTTGGTTATCCATTTGCCCCAAGGAGGATTTTATAGACTATTCCCCAGGCGTCAAAGCGTGGAATAACGACCCCTGGTAGTACGGGTGATACTTTTAAGAGGTATACAGACTTGATTTTAAATAACATGAACCACAGGAGAAGTCATTCCCATTTCACTTATCTTTGAATCCTTATGGTTATAGCAAGCGAAAAATACTGGCTTGGTGCCAGTATGTAGAATGCCTCAAAATTAATATTTATTTTTATCAGAGGAATACATTTACATGATCTGAAATAAGTGGGATTATAAGTCTAATGACGACATGCAAGTCTTCCTTGTCCTAACCTCCCCTTACCCCATCTATCCCCACCGAGAGCCACTGGCTTCCATTTTGACTACCAGTTGGAGTGTTTACTTCCAAATGGCTAAACACTATGCTTTCACTGCTATTTATTGATCAGCCAATTTTAGGTATTGTCAACTGACTCCTTTTTATGGAAGGAAGAATTTCCTGCTCCTTCGTTTCCTCTTTTCCTTACCCCATTTACGGAGTTATGTTTTATCACTTCATTAAGGTAAGTTAATGCTTTTTTTTCTTGGACTCATTTCTGCCTGAGTTCCCCACCTTTCAGCTCCAGTCTGGAGGGGGCCTTTTGGTCCTGGTGCACTGCTCTTATCCTGGGACATCCTGTCACCATTCTGGAAATTTCCTTTATACCTCCTGACTTGGATCACTTATTTCCTGGATCTCATGTTCTCCTATTTATTAGTTTTCTGTCTTATTTTGGTGGTACACACTCTCCAGACCTTCCTGAGAGAGGGTAGATGGTTAGCAAGGTTTTGAGACTTTCCATGTCTGAATCTACCTTCCCCCTGGCTTGATTACACATATATTTCTAAGTTAAAAATCCTTAACCTCAGAATTTTGAAAAAATTTTAGTGTCCATTGATGCTGTTGGGATGTTCTTTACTTCTCTGATTTCTGATATTTTGTTTGGAAATTGTGAAAACTTTAGGATTTGCCCCTACCCCAGCGTTCTGAGGTGGGAATGGCGTTGTGCTTGCTGCAAGCATTTTTCTTCATGGTGCTGAACCCAGGGAAACCTTTTTCACAGCCTAAAAGTTCATGCCCTTCTGTCTTAGAATATTTTTTTAATATTATTTTTTTCCCCAACTTCCTTTTCTTCATTTTCTCTATTCTTCCATTCTTAAAATATTTATTAGCTGTGTGTTGACCTTCTGAACTGATCCTCTAGTTTTCATTTATCTTCAGACTTTCATATTTTAGATCTCTGTTCTTTCTGAGGAATTTCTAACTTGATTGATTTTTAAAATTTTTTCAAATATAATTTTATTTTTTCCTTTTACTGTTATTTGCATCTATTCTTATCTTTTTTTTTTTGGCCAGGGCCAGCTTTGAACCTGCTACCTCTCCTATATGTGGCTGGCGCCCTACTCCTTGAGCCACAGGCGCTGCCCTTTTGCATCTATTCCTGTAACATAAGGTTTTGTTCTTCCAGTTTCTTCTGGGATATCTTTTTGTTCTGTGCTACTTCCTCTTCTGGTTTGGGAGCAATTTGTTCCTTCTCAGTAAGGATAGTGTAGATGAGGCAGGGTGAGCTCATGTAGGGCTTACTGTGACCATGAGTCTGTAAGTTTGGTGATGCATCTCAGGTGCTTTGTTCACCTGGATATGCTCAATGACCAGAGAATCTACATCTAAACCCTTAAGTTCAGCACTACTCCCTGCATTTTTAAGCACGTGCAGCAAAAATTCAACACCCTTTTTGGGCCACCGACCCCACATCCAGCACCACTGTTTGGCCTGGGCACACCTACCAACCCCACCATTGTAACATGGGAATGGCACACACTGTGTAAAGTGACATCCTTCAGATGCTTGGTGACTTTTCATATATGCATACCCTTGGTGGCTTAAGCTGTTTCACTTATGTTTTTAAAGTGAACATGAAGATTTGAACTACTTGAGTGACTTTGTGGGATTTTCTGGGTCAAGTGAACCATCTTCACAGATCAGCTCAGGCTGCTTAGGGGAAGAGGAAGCTCAGATATAATTTTAATTTCCAAGAAGTTACTTTGCTTCTGTTTGGTTTTTTTATTGGTTGTTGCTATTAAATCATCACTTTTTTTGTTTCATAGATGCAATTTATTCTCTTATATTGAAGATCTTAATGATAATTTTAATGTATCATCTCTGTTTCTTTTTAGTGCCTTCTTGTTTGTCTATTTTGGCCTTTGTCCTTCATTTGTATCTATTATTTAGCTAGTAAATACTTAGTGAACACCTCTATATACTGAGCATTGTTGTAAAGTTCAGCCTATATTTGTGAACAAATCAGATAAAGACGCTTGCCTTCTTGGAGTTACCCGATAGGGAGAAAGACAGAAAATAAATAATAAACATCTAAAATTATTAGAAAGCCGTATGTTAGAAGGTAATAATTACTAAGAATAAAAGAGAAAGAAAAGCATTGTAAGAAGAACCAGGGTGGGTAGCTGGGGGTAGGTTGGGGTAGGGTAGTTGGTGTGGGCTCCGAGAGAAGGTAGCACTTGAACAAAGGCTGGAAGAATGAAGGTATTGGCCATGTGAGAATGTAGACAAAAAGCTCTTGGGGCACAGGGTATATAGTCAGGACAAAGAGCCTAAGTGGGAACATGTCTAATGGGTTAGCAAAGAGGAGAGGGCCAGCAGGGGTGGGAGGAGGTCAGGTCAGAGGTAATGGATGGCTGGACCATGTAGGGCCTTAAATGTCACTTTGGGAGCCTAATGCAGTGATTCACACCTGTAATCCCAGCACTCTAAGAGTCTGAAGCAGGTGGATTGCTTGAGCTCAGGAGTTTGAGACCAGTCTGAGCAAGAGTGAGACCCCATCTCTACTAAAAATAGAAAAACTAGCAGGGAGTGGTGGTGGGCAGCTGTAGTCCCAGCTATTCGGGAGGCTGAGGCAAGAGGATCAACTGAGTCCAGGAGTTTGAGGTTGCTTTGAGCTATGATGGTGCCATGGCACTCTACCCAGAGCAACAGAGTAAGACTGTCTAAAAAAGGGGCCACTTTGGGACTTTGGCTTTTTCTCAAAGTGAAATATAAAGTCATTATTTTGGGGTTTAAGGCAAAAGAGCAATATGATCTTATATTCTAAAAGGACAGCTCTCCACTTTGCAAAGAATAGTCTATATGGCAGCATTGGTAGAGGCAGAAAATTCCTTTAGGAGGCTACTACAACAATCCAGGTACGATGACAGTGGTTGAAGTCAGGGAGATAGCAGTGGAGATTCTGACTATATTCTGAGGGTAGAGCCCAAGAATTTCCTGGCCTAGTAAGTGTGGAGTGCAAGAAGAGTCAAGAATGACTCTTGGGTTTTTTGACCTGAGTATTCCAAAGGATGGCATTGTGATTAACTGAGGTGGAGAAGGCTGCAGGATGAGTCATTTTGGGGAGAAAATCAGGAGGTTCAGTTTTGACATGTGTCTGAGATGACTTATGCTACCATTAGGGAGAGGCCTTAAGCATTATGATCTACTATACTAAACTATTCAGATTGTTTATGATTGCATCATAAACTGACTAATATGGTTTTTTTTATAACTCCAAGAAAAGGTAGAGAGTTGGCAGCTGGATATACAAATCTGCATTTTAGGAGAGTGATCTGAGCTGAATATATAAATTCAGGAGTCACTGGCACGTGAAGATGAATTAAAGCCATGCGACTGGAGAAAATGTTTAAGAGAGTGGTTGTAGGTAAGGAAGAAAAGAGAACCAAGCCCTGAACTTGGAGCTTTCTAGGATAAGGTCAAAACAATGACAAGGGTCCAGCAAAGAGATCTGAGCAACGGAGATCTTGGAGGCTTTACTCAAAAGCCAGTGATTCTAAACTGGCTGTGCAAATTAAAGAAAGAGGCAAGAGAGAGTGAACTGGAAGCTCCCCCAGCATGCCTTGGGGTTACTAAGTGAGTGGTCAGCTTCGGGAAAGGGTGTTTGGTCAGGAGGCAGCTTTCTTCTGGGGATATAGGTCATATCATCTTCTTCTGGATGCAGGTCATCTTCCTTCTCTCTAGAGAAAATTCTTTAAATCTTCTCTGGGGCTCAGGAAGAGAGAGGTGCGGATAGGTATAGAGGCCTGACCTTGGTGAGTGTGGTAGGTAAAGGCAGGAAGGTTTTTCTGCTATGCACCATGCAGGTTCTCACTGTTTTAAGTAACAGCTTTGCCTCTACCATCTACTGTTCCTGGGGTTCCCCAGAGACCCTCTGGTTCAGTTTCACCAGACACTAAGTCTCCCATCTTCTGAGATGGGGGAGTGGGGGTCGAGCTGGAATGGAAGGTGGAGGACTGGGAAGTCCTCCTCGTGTGTTCTTTCAGCCAGCCTTCTGTTCCAGTCTTTGGGCTCTGTGGTACCTGGTACCCCAATTCCTGAGCCTCTCACAGTTCTGGGGGTAATGACAGTCTCAGCATTCTTGGTTCTTTCTTCTACAGGCCCTGAGCCCCTCTGCAAATTCAACTGTTCCTCTGTGCACTGGCCTTCTGCAGAAGTTTGTGAATGTCACTCTTTCACTGTGTCTGCTCCCATTCTCTTTGCTTTGATGACTTATATTTATTATTCATGCCTTTACTAGCATTTTAGAGAGGCTTCAGGAGTGAGAAGAAATAAACACGGGTTCAATTAGGTTTAGCAGGAAGAAGTCCTTGTAATACGTTCTTGACACCCTGTGAACGCCCTCGTCCCTGTTCAGTAGAGAAAGGGTCTACTACTTGGAGCCTTCAGCAGTCAGTAGCATCTAAAGAGAATCTAGCAGCTTTTTGTTTTTATTGAATTTATTTTTATACTTATCCTTTATTTAGAAAGTGATATTCTTTCTTCCCTGTGGTAATGATATAAAAAATGTGCCCCTAATTTAAGTTTTAAAAAAGTTGATTTATAGAAAAATAGTAAGTGGTACATGGAGAGGCTAAAATTTTGACAGTGATTTATGCGTGAAGTTTGAGGAATACCATGCTATTTATAAAAAATATCACAGGAGATTCCAGATCTTCCCACTTTGTCTTTCATGATCTGAGAACTTTTAGGGGAATGCTGAGTGTCCAGCAGGCTGAGCTCCTGGGCCATGTCTTAGTCCTATTTTCATTCTCATAGTTTCAACAAATATAATTTTCCATGAACTTATTGTTCTCATCCTCCTCTCCTATATCTGGACTCCTCTTGCCCTTGAAATAGAACTGGATACCATTTTCAAATATGTCTCTTAAACTACTATTTATAAAATTAGTATGGTATGCACACTCGATTTCTTAGAAATGTTTTGCTTTGTTTGATTAATCATAGCAGAATACAAATCCTGATTATGGTGGGGGTGGATTTGGAGCCCTGAAGTAATGTGAGGGGCATAGTAACCTTTCCCCTGGTTTCTCCCTGAAGGGTGAATGGGGAAGGCTTACTCCCTCCTCTGAGTTTCTTCTTGGATATTACTCAGCACTAGCCTAAGGTTTGGGATGAATCTGACCAAACCAGATTAGAATCATTGCTAATTAAGCTATTTAGATATTATCTGAACTAGTTAGGGCAAAATTCCCTTGGATAATCAGTTCATCCCAAAGCTTAATTGGTTATCTGTTCTTGGCTTCAAGGGTAGGCGCCACTGAGCTTGGCAAATTCCTGGAGGAATGTGCTTTCTTTCTTTTTTTTTTTTTT
>NW_003852436.1:564784-566311 GCF_000181295.1 Otolemur garnettii
AAAAAAAAAAAAAAAGAAAAGAAAAAGAAAAAGAATTGTAGCATGTCTTATTTGAGTACCTTGATCCCTTTAGATTAAAGGCTTTTTATAAAATCTAAAAAGTAGGTCCAAGTAATAAATTGATCTTTTTATAATTTAAATACCTTTCCTCTGGTTTTGTGTTCACTGGAAGAGAAGGTCAGCTGCTGACCTTGCTGCTTCTGGTGTACTCGAAGACCATTACTAAGCATCTTTTAGCCTCTGTGTCTGGAGGCTAAGGAGCACCAGTTCTTCAGCTCTTTTTTCAACCAGTTAGACATTTTGGTTGCTCTCTTTAGACCAAAATTTTTAATATTCTTCCTAAGCCCGGAGTCTGTAAGTGTCGTATACCAATGGTGTCGTCAGCACTGAGTGAGTGTGAGAGAATTGCTTCTTAGTCCCCATGACCATTTGCTTAATTTGCTGAATTATGCAGTTCCTATAAACCCAATCACCATGAATCTTGGTATTCTTTAGAAATATTAGTATCTTATCACTCTATTGAGTTTAGTACTTCTTCATTTCACTGACTTTTTAAAGTCATTTTGAATTCCAATCCTGAAATTTAGAAATTAAAACTAGTGACCTGAATGCCTGTCTTTAAAACTATGGAGAGAAGGAAAATTCACAGATATTTGTCAAATATTCTGCAACTCTACAGAACTGCAGTACAGTAGTGTGGGCCACTAACTTTTGTAGTAGATACAAAATAGTGAAAAAAAGAAAAAAACACAGTAAACACATCCCTATACGTTTCACAAGTACAGGAAGTCCTCGGGTTGCGGACAACCTCGTTTATTCTATACTCACAAACAGGCTCCCAAATCTCCCAATAAGGATAATTTACAATTCAATAATTAAATTAACAATTTGGGAAGTAATGGCTTCTTCCACACGTGTGAACAGACCCACACAGCGCAAGCGGTCTGTTGATGGACCACGGTTGCTTACACACAGCGTCACTATCGTCTTCACTTCTTAATTCAGTTTTGTAAGTCTGTGTTTGCCTTTGTAACTATGTCTCCAAATCACAAGTCCACAGCAAGTCCAGTTGAGCCTGCAGTAAAGAGAACGGTTATAATGGAAATGAAAGTAGAAATGATATTTGGAGAAGGGCCAGGCACCATCATTCACTGGGAAAGCATTAGGCTTCAATCACTCAACTATCAGAACAGTTATAAGGATAAAGTGTGAAAATGGAACCCGTGAAAGGCAGTGCTCCAATGAAAGCCTCAGTTGTTACTAAGCAGCGTAGTGGATTCATTACTGAAATGGAAAGGTTATTATTGATTTGGTCAGAAGATCAAAATGAGTGTAATATTCCTATTAGCCCAGCATTGAAGCAAGATTAGGTGAGTGTTAACCTTTAATATTCTTTTTTGAAATTTCTCCTATCTTATTTTATTTTATTTAATTTTTTTTTGAGACAGAGTCTCACTTTTTCACCCCATGTAGAGTGCTGTGGCATCACAGCAACCTCAAACTCTGGGGCTCAAGAAATCCTCCTGC
>NW_003852436.1:566697-577403 GCF_000181295.1 Otolemur garnettii
ATTATTATCATATATGTACTGTTCACCAGGGATCTGAGTTACAAATCCATCCAAAGCCATTCTTGGGAACGGATCTTGTCCAGGGCCCCTGTATAACCATCTTGGACATTAGCTGAGAATGCCAGATGCCCTTATCCACTTCATTATTATAAAGGGGCTAGGGATCTCCAAGATGACAGATTACCTCCCAGTGATGAATTCCTCAAACTCTAGCATCTTCTGCAAACACCAAACCATCTGTCACACATGCTGGGTGTTAGCCCAGGTGGTCAGGGGACAGGAGCAGCTGGAATGTGGATGAACTGCAAGTCCCCCTTCTGTGCCTGCTTGTCCTGATCCTTATCAGCAGTGCTGCTGAAGAGTGGGGTGAGACTCATGCCCTCCGCCACCAGCTGCGTCCTGCCTCTTACATCCCCACTCCCGAGTCACTTGGCCAGGAGCAATTTCAACAGTTATGAGTCTTTATGAAAAGGCTAACTGTAGCAACCTCTCTTCCCCCAAGCCCTTTTCGAGGATGTTAACCTGTTGCTCTGATCTGCAGTTAGCTTACTAACCCTGGAGACTGCCCAGGGTCCAAGGTGAGTGGCCCAAGGCTGGGTCATCCATTCATAGTGTGCTGTTCGCGGCGTGCAGCCCACTGCTTCAGAAGGAGTTACCTAAACAAGAGGAGAGCGAAAAGGAAGCAAACAAAAAACTTGAAAGAGGAAAACCTAAAAAGAATCCCCCTTTGAACTGTCTTGTCTGTTTTTATTTTTAAAAAGATATACTGTGACCATGGCATTAGAAATACTCTATGGCTCATCAAGTTTTCCCTTTGGAGAATGTTTCAGACGTTCTGAACGAGATAGTTGCCAGCAAAGTTTCATGCTGTGTGTTCACTAGAAATCTATCAAATAGAAGATATATTCAGAAATATTTTAGGCCACAGGTCTCCCAAGTGATGTGCACACCCAGGTGGGATATGCTAAATAATCCACTGTGAGGGTGAGGAAAATATTAATTTCTTTTTTTTTTGGAGACAGAATAATCTGATGTCCCAGGCAAGAGTGTGGTGGCATCAGCCTAGCTCACAGCAATCTCAAACTCCTGGGCTCAAGCATCCTCTTGCCTTAGCCTCCCAAATAGCTGGGATTACACATGCCTGCCATAATGCCCACCTAATTTTTCTATTTTTAGTGGGGGTAGGAGTGTGGTCATGATTTTGTTCAGGCTGGTCTCAAACTTGTGAGCTCAAGCAATCCTCCTGCCTTGGCTTTCCAGAGTGCTAGGATGATAGGCATGAGCCACTAGGCCTAGCCAAAATATTTATTATTAAAATCCAATCTTTTACTTTTTATTTTGTGTGTTTTATAATGTATAGGATATTCCTTTTCAGTCAAATAGGTTAGCTGTGTGTCTTAGTCCATTTTGTGTTACTATAAAGCAGTGTTTTTCAACCTTTTTAAAAATCTCAGGGTACACTTAAATCTGTAGTTAAACTTGTACTGCACACTTAAATTATGTTGATCAAAAAAGAGGAAAAAATATTGTGCTTTGAACTTCTTTTGAAAATAATC
This sequence comes from Otolemur garnettii, assembly GCF_000181295.1. Lineage (NCBI taxonomy): Eukaryota > Metazoa > Chordata > Mammalia > Primates > Galagidae > Otolemur > Otolemur garnettii. Next base: position 568,254 of record NW_003852436.1, read on the forward strand.
TAATTAATGATCTTTAGAAATTTTCTCCGTACACCAGTTGAAAATCACTGCTATAAAGGAATACCTGAGACTAGGTAATTTATAAAGAAAAGAAGTTTATCTTGCTTTTCTGCAGGCTGTTGGGAAACTGGGCAGCGCCTGCTCTGGCCTGGCCAGGGCTTTTGTGCTGAGTCAAAACTCGCAGGGGGTCGAGGGGAACCGGGCACGTGGGAAGTGGGAAAGGAGCGGGAGTGTCCTGCCTTAATGACAGCCCACTCTCACAGGAATTAAACCGTCTGGTGGGGAGGACACCAAGCCATTCACGAGGGATCTGTCCCCACGACCCAAGTACCTCCCACCAGGCCCCACCTGTAGCAGCAGCCGCACTGGGGATCACATTTCAACATGAGTTTTGGTGGGGACAAACAAGCCATATCTAAAGTATAGCATGGTGTTAATAGATAACCCCCCAATTCTCGGTGGTTTAACACAGTGAAGTTAGCGTGTCCCCCACGGCCAGTCCTGGGAGGTGCTCTTTGGTGGGTGCCACCCACACCGCCGGGGAGGCCCAGGCTCCTCCCCTCTCCTGGCTCTGCTCCCTTCCGGTTCCTCTGAGCCTTCTTTCAACCAGTGGCGGCGAAAAGGGAACATAGCACACCAGCTACTTTACCAGTTGGCCCATTCAGGCATTTTTCTTTAGCCAGAAGTAGCTCCACCCAAAGCCTTACTGTAACAACTTCCACCCTTGTGGTCCGCTCGCCCCCTCTGCGGCAGCAGGCGTGTGTGTATTTATTTATACCAGGCTGTGCAACTGATGCTATGTCGTCAGCAGTGTTTGGAGACTGGTGTTGAAGAAACTGCCAGATTTGAGGCCACCAGGCCACAGTTTGATTCTCCCCCACTCCCACTTTAAATACTATGAATTTTATAGTATTATTATTAATGGCCGAGACAAGGCTCCACTGGTTTTCAGTTGGGGACCATCCTTGCTGCCACCAGCCATCAGAACCAGGTGGAAATCTGCCTGCCTTGTGTGGGCTGGGTTTAGGACTGTCCTAGTTTTGAAATGGGAAATCTCATGGTCTGGACACCTCCTCAGCTCAGGCAAACCAGGTTGATTGGCTGGGTCCCTACTGTTCTTCCTGCAAAGGCCTTTTTGGTTACTTTCTCCTGGACGGAGTTTGAGGTCCATGATGACATCTGCTTATAACAAAGGGTAAGCACTCGTGCGTATCAGCTTATGTAGACAGACACCCAGAGAACCTCTCCCTATGCCAAGACTCTCCCCTATGCCAAGCCAAAGCCACTGGTTAGTAAAGAAAAAGCACTAAATAAGGCTAGGTGTGTGTGTGTGGGGGCTCATGCCTGTAATCTTAGCACTCTGGGAGGCCAAGGTGGGAGGATTACCTGAGGTCAGGAGTTTGAGATAAGCCTGCTCAAGAGCAAGACCCCGACTTTACTAAAAATAGAAAAATTAGCCAAGTGTGGTGGGTGCCTGTAGTCCAACCTACTCTGGAGGCAAAGGCAGTCGGATCTCTTGAGCTGGGGAGTTTGAGGCTGCAGTGAGCTGTGATCATTTACTGAAAGTTCAGTACTTGTTCTTGAAGCTGCATCAGAAAAAACAAAAACAAGTGGCTTTTGAGAAGAAGGGAAGGGAAATTTATTACTTTACCTGTGAAGGAGGAAAAATGGCAGACTGCTTCTCACAAAATGCCAATTTTCCTACACATAACCCAAAACCCAGAGCTCCTGGCAGCACAGCTTTTACCTCAGAATTTTTGCCAGTCAGCCGGGCACTGGCCTCCAGGCCCACCTTCACAAGACGTTTTCCTGTCCCTCCCTACCACTGCCAGCCCCTCAGTTTCCAAATAGAAAAATTTTTGCCAGTTTTTGTAGGCCATTTCTTTTGTTACGTGATGACATCACTGCACTTTAGCCAGAGGGAGCCTTAGTCACGAAAAGAACAAAAAATAAGTCCTAGGTAAGTAGACTTTTATGAAGGATAAAGTGGGTTGTTCTTGAAGGTGCTTTAATAAACTCTCATCACAGGTAACTTTGAATTAAAATACATCGTTCAATCCATCCTTACATTTGGAATAATCTAAGGCATGTTTCAAAACCAAATAAACAATGGGACAATTGTGTTGTTTCTGAAAAGCATCATATAAAATTCCAGTGAGTGTGAAAAGACAAGCTCTGTATCGCTCTTTTTAAACGTCATGGTAAACAGTTCTATCATATTTAGCCAAGGGAAAGGAAATGTTGGGAAGCTGGCTTATTGTTTACATAGCTATGGTAATTCTTACCATACAAATTCATAAAGCTTCTTTTCACTTAACCTGTCATAGCCACTCACCAAGTTAAAAAACATTAAATTAAAAGACAACCCATGAGAAGCAAAATCATGCCCAGGATGGAAGCAGCAGAAAGAAAAACCTCAGTTACTTCCTTGAGTACCAGGAAGTACTCAGAGCTATGGTTTGTGAGATGATCAGTGTTAGGTTTGGGACGAGACATGCCTTAAGTTGTAAAGTGACCTGTTAGTCTTTAAAGCCAACAGTTAGAAAAAGAAGCTGACTTTCCAGGGAATTGGCGATCACTGTCCTGGCCCGTGAAGATGTGCGTGGGTGACCTCATTATTTTCTTTGCTGGTGGGGTTGAAATTTTCTGCTTGTGCTTCAGTACTCTGCATCAGCCATGGTTTTTTTTTTTTTTTTTGAGACAGAGTCTCACTCTGTCACCCTGGGTAGAGTCCCGTGGTCCCATCACACCTTACAGCAACCTCAAACTCTTAGGTTCAAGCAATCCTCTTGCCTCATCCTTCCAAGTAGGTGGGACTACAGGCACCTGCCACAATGCCTTGCTAGTTTTTCTATTTTTAGTAGAGATGAGATCTTGCTCTTGCTCAGTCTAGTCTTGAACTCTGAGCTTGAGCAATCCACCCATCTCAGCCTCCCAGAGTGCTAGCATTACAGGCAAGAGCCACCTCACTGGCCCTAGCCAGTGGTCTTTATATGAGCATTGAGCTGTTAATTACATTCAAGTTCTTTCTGGGGTGGTGTTGTCAGCAAGGAGTTTTAGTCAGCCTAACCAAGATCACTTGGGGGTGTAGCTCAGGAAGGAAGATGAATATAATTCATCTTTTTTTCTCTCTTTGCTAGATGTAGGTAAATTAATTATAGTTCTCAGAGAGCTATTCCCTTTTGCTTAAAATAGTATCCAATCTGCCCAACTCTTCCATTAACAGAGGCAATTTGGCTTAACATTGGGACAGAGCTTTGGAATCAGAAGGTGGATACTGTCTACTTTGACTCTGCAATGCATCAGTCAGCCTGGGCTTTCTGGCCTTAGTTTATTCCTCCATAAAATGGGAATGAAATATGTTTATTTAAGGAAGTTTAGGAAAATTAGTTAAAGATTATTTTTTAAGCATTATTTTAATTTTTTTAGAGGTGGGTTCTGGATCTGCCATCCAGGCTCAAGGGCAATGGCATAATCATAGCTCACTTAAATCTCTAGGCTTAAGCAATCCTTCTGCCTCAGCTTCCCAAGTAGGTAGGACTATAGGCAAGCCAGTATGCCCAGCTAATTAAACTTGTTTTGGGTAGAGACAGGGTCTTACTATGTTGTTCAGGCTGGTCTCAAAGTCCTGGCCTCAAGAGATCCTCCTGCCTCAGAGTCCTAAAGTGCTGGGATTACAGGTGTGAGCCAGCTGATAATTTGTTTAATGTTCTGAGTAATTCAAGTAGAAGACAATGGGTGGATAGGAATTTTTTAGAAGGTATCTGTTTAGTCTCCTGCGTTCTTCAGATAAAATACAGAGGAGTCTTTAGGTAGGCTCAGGAGACTTGTCTTTTGGAAAAGAGCTACTGCTCACTTCCACTACTGGCAACTTACAGGTAGAAGAATGATTCTTGGCCCTGCTTTAAGGTTTAAACAATGTTTGAGTCCCACTCATTTTCATTAAAACTGAAATCATTTAATCTCTTTATGTAAGTTCTTGTTTTATTTTTGTTTGAATAGACTGTATATTTACCTCTAGATGAAAAAATCAATGCTTTAGTACATAGTTTTTTTTTTTTTTTTCATAAAATAACCCATGTCTTTCTATTTTCCTGCAGACAAAACTGTGTGGAGTTTTATCCCATATTCCTGATTACATTGTGGATGGCTGGATGGTATTTTAACCAAGGTAATTAAAAAATACAGTCAACTCTGTTCTAATGACAACTACTATGCTTAAAACTATTAAGGAGCAGATCCATGCAACCATACAGGTACTGATTATGTAAACTATTTTAAACAAGATAAGCAATGTTTGTATATGTCAAAGAGTGTTGTGTTGCAGGTATGATAAATTTGACTTCATTCCAATTTCACTGAATAATTTTCTTAAAAACTTGGGACTAACTATATGCTCAGCACTCAAGGATGAAAATGACAAGAGCTTACTTACAAATATAATCTACAGTTGACCCTTGAATACTGCAGGGGTGAGGGGAGACAACCCCTCATGCAGTTATAACTCCACATTATAACTTTTGACTCCTCTCAAACTTAACTACTAATAGCCTGCTGTTGATTTGAATCCTCACCATAACATAAATAGTCCACTAACACATAGGGTGTATGATATATATGTGTGTGTGTGTGTGTGTGTGTATAATATGCTGTATTGTTACAATAAAGTCAGCTAGAGAAAATAAATATTACTAAGAGGCTGGGCATGGTGGCTCACACCTGTAATCCTAGCACTCTCGGAGGCCAAGGCAGGTGGATTGCTTTAGCTCATGAGTTTGAGACCACCCTGAGCAAGAGCGAGACCTCTGTCTCTACTAAAAATGAAAACCTGAGATAAGAGGATCACTTGACCCCAATAGTTTGAGGTAGCTGTGAGCTATGATGCCACGGCTCTCTACCAAGAGTGACAAAGTGAGACTCAGTGTCAAAAACAAAACAAACAAACAAAAAACCCCAAATTACTAAAAGAATCATAGTTGGGCATGGTGGCTCACGCCTGTAATCCTAGCATGCTAGGAGGCTGAGGCAGGTGGACGGCTCCAGCTCAGGAGTTGGAGACCAGCCTGAACAAGAGTGAGACCCTGTCTCTGCTAAAAATAGAAAAACTGTGGCTAATGCTTGTAGTCCCAGCTATTTGGGAGGCTAAGGCAAGAAGGATAGCTTGAGCCCAAGAGTTTGAGGTTGCTGTGAGCTATGACGCCACAATACTCTACCAAGGATGTTAAAGTGAGACTCTGTCTCAAAAAACCAAAAAATCATAAAGAAGAGAAAATATATTTACTATTCATTAAGTGGAAGTGGGATCATCATAAAGGTTTCCATCTTCCATATCTTCACGTCGAGCAGGCTGAAGAGGAGAGTTGGTCTTGCTCTCTTAGGGGTGGCAGAGGCAGGGGCAGTGGAGGAGGAGGGATAGGGGGAGGAGAGGCAGAGGCACTGACTGGAACTTTGCAGAAATACATCATGAGTTCCCTGTGACTTTTTTGACTTTTCATTTCTCTAAAAATGTTTTTATACAGTACGATCCTTCTATCATTTGCTTTAGTTTCAGTGCCCATATCATAGAAGAGTCCATCGTGTAAAAGAACTCCAAGGCAGTTCTGAATAATCAAAACCCTTGTGCCAGATTGTACAATGTCAGTTTGTACGTCTCCTTCCTCATCGTCAGGCACTGGTTTAAAGCCTCCTGTCCGTCAAGTCATTTTCTGTTCATTCCTCTTGTGTATGTATTATCTATTAGCTCTTAAATTTCTCCAAGATGCATATTATGAAACTCTTCCCTCCCCACCTTTTTTTAAATTTGATTTTTGCCATATTTCCTTTCATTATTTCCTTGGCTGACTCTTTCATAAATCCTGTGAAGTCACACACAGCATCTGGACACAGTTTTCTCTATCAAAAATTTATTATTTCAGGCTTGATGATTTTCACAGCTTTTTCTAGAATAATGATGGCATTTTTAATGGTGTAATTCTTCCATACTTTCATTATGTTCACTCTATTGGGGTTCTCTTTCATAGTGTTGACGATCCTTTCTATTGAGTTATGTGTATAATGAGCATTAAAGGATGTGGTACCAGATTTTGATACCGGATTTCCAGGCTCTTGGTTTAGGCGGTTTGATGAATGAAGCAACAGACCACAGGATCAACAGTAGGTTAGGTTTTACTTAACAGATGTGGAATAGGTTTTATTTAATAAGTGATATAGCTCTCGCAAAGAGCCAAACCTCCTTGCAGAGCAGGATCAGTAGTAGGAGTGTTGCAGCTCTTACAAAGAGCCAAGCCTCTTCACAGAGCAGCATCAGCAGTAGAAGTGCTACAGCTCTTACAAAGAGCCAGGCCTCCTTGCCAAACAGGATCAGCAGTAGAAGTACTACAGCTCTTACAAAGCCCCAAGCCTCCTTGCAGAATAGGATCAGCAGTAGAAGTGCTACAGCTCTTATAAAAAGCCAAGCCTCCTTGCAGAGCAAGATCAAGTGTTACAACTCTTGCTCTCCTGCTCTCTCTCCCTGGGAGGTCCAGGAGATCTGCCCCTAGGCTCTCTACTGAGGGGTTTATGTAAGGGCAGTTGTCCAATGAGCTTTTGGCTCCTAAAAATAGACCAATCAGGAGCAGGTTTTGAAAATGGACCAATTACCGAGGAAGAGGAGGTCCCAGTGTCTTCCCCGCTTGTGTGGGGACCTTTCTGGCTACTGGAGCCTCCCCTTGGGGGAGGAAAGCCACCCCCCACCCCCCTTGCTCCAGCCTGCTGGTTCCTTTGCCTGCTGCTGCCGCCAAGATGGAGGCGACAGGTTCCCCAGCCCCACTCGCTGAGCTGGCTGGGGTGCCACTTGTCCAGTATCAGATGGACCTTACGATTTTCTGATTTAGGGGCTGAATTACAGATGTTTTATTTAGGGGCAAGTAAACCACTTTGATGCCTTCCGTGTTGAAGTCATGGTGATGGGTGGCCAAAGGCATTTTCCAATATCAAAAGAATTTTAGAAGACAGTCCCTCATTGGCAAGGTACTTCCTGACTTCAGGAACAAAGCATCAATGGCTCCACCCCCACACCCCCCAAGAAAGATTCTCATTGTCCAGGCTTTCTTGTTATAGAGTAAGACTGGCAGCTTTATAGATAAGGGAAGTCCTGATCATAAACCTGCCTGCATTTGTGCAAAACAAGTAGAGTGAGTCTATCCCTGCCTGCCTACAATCCTGGTGCTCACTTTTTTTGCTTTCTGATAAATGTCCTTTGTGGCTGTTTTTTTTCTGAATAGGGAGGGCGCTTTCATCTGCATTAAACATTTATTCAGCCAGATATCTTTTCTCCTCAATAATTTTCTTGTTGTCATCAAGGAACTTGTCTGTTGCCTTTCGGTCAGCAGAAGACCAAGTATCAACATAACTGCTTCTCCTGTCATCTCAACAATTTTTTTTTCCTCTTTGTATTTCATAAATATTTATGTCTTGGAAATAAAATAATACATGAGAAAAGTAACACACACAATGAAGATATCTTATAAGGCAGAAGGATGTAAAATTAATGTGTGAAAATAAGTGTTTTGTTCACATAAACAATAACCAGATCTACAATGCAGTAGAAGATTTTGGGCCCTGCTTTCCCTTCTTTCACTTTTTTTTTCTATTAAGCAGGCCTGAGCTGAGTTCAAACCCACCACCCTTGGTGCATAGGGCTGGTTCTCTAACCACGGAGGTACAGGCACCCAGCCTATCCCAACATTTTAAAAGCTAAACCTCTTCCTAAAATTATCAAACCATCCTTTGCTGGCATTAAATTCTGTACCTTTAGATCTTTCACCTTCCTTTTGCCTTCCATTGTCACATAGTAACTTTGTTTCTTCTTGAATTATTAGAGTCCATGGGTATGGTATGCCTTGCGTATAGTAATCCTGTACCCACATAAAAGCTGTATGTTTACTAGGAAATAAAAAGATACTTTGCAAAATAGAACAGGGTTTTTAGGCCTGCTAATATAGCTGCGGTGACGGTTTTATGCATTTCCTGTACTTAGGCTGAATTTATTTATCTTGAATGGCAGATAACCACCCCTGCCAACCTCAATTTATGGTATTTATCAAGCAATTCAACTTTTTCTTGTAATGGCATGACTTTTCTCTGCTTCATGGGAAAACTTCTGGCATCGCTTTTGGTACTTTGTAGAGGACCCAGGGTGTTAACCAAGGTTTATGGTGTCGCACTAATCATGATGAAATACAGGCGAGTACAATGAGAAATCACTTTTAGAGAAATGATGTAATTTACTGGAGAGAATGAATTGCTCACACAGAGATAATTAGCATTACATTTTAAGTGGATACTTGCAACACATGAGTTCAGAGAAACAGCAACAGAAGGTGGCTATGAAATTTTACAGGAATAGAGTTTGAATTACAGTTAATTTTAGCACTTAGGGTTTACCATTTACATTTGATGCTTACATGACTCTCCACTATGAATGGCGCCATGTGTAGCCTGTAAGTGTGTGCATAAGTTTTGATAAATTTTAACTTGTTATAATGTTAGTGTATATTTTGTAGTAGCAAAAGATAAAATATACTAGTATCTACATATATTTTATGCATTTATAACATAGATTTTTCTTCAGCATTTCTGGGCTATGTGGTTCATTTGTGAGTTTTGTCAAATTGTTGTGACTCTCCAAATATTTTTCTAGTATACAGGGGATCCGTAAAGTTCATGTGCAATTTAACTTTATGGACCCCCTATATTTATTGAAAAAAATCCATGTATAAGTGGACCTGTGTTGTTCAAACCTATGTTGTAGAAGGGTCAACTGTAATTCTAATTTAACTGAAGGAACAGAACACAGAATTAACAATTCACCTTAATAATTATAGCTAATATTTGTTGAGCCCTTACTATGCACCAGGTACTGTTCTAAGTTTTATATATACATATATTATCTCATGTGTTGATTTATAGGATTTAAAACCTTCATATGAAGCAAGGTTTAAGTCCTCCTTTGCAGATGAAGCAGCTGAGGTACAGAGAGGTTAATTTGTCTCACTCAATATTTACCAATGCAGGGAAAATTTCCCTTTTAAGTAAAGAGCAGGGTTTATAGATATTTGTACCAGCAATCCATGTACCTTTGCTTTTTTTCTTTTCTTTTTTTTTTTTTTT
>NW_003852436.1:577655-578814 GCF_000181295.1 Otolemur garnettii
GAGGACTTTATCTAAACTCTGCCTGTCCAGTTAGCAGGGAATCAGATTAGCATCTGCTACCTTAGTTAGAGAAATTCAGTCCCCTTTGTTTTCTGGTAACTTGCATTGGGTCTACACTTGACTGCTAAGATTTAAATACCCCAAATTCTAGGGGCTTACAAAGGCAACTCCGTCACTCTCTTTTTTTGTAGTTTTTACTGCCAAGTAAGGAATTTCAGATAAAATGTTCTTTGGAGAAAGGCTTCTTAACTTTATTCCACTCATACTGTGTCCCTGAAGGGCATGAACGGAAGTGGCTGTTCCTTGTCATGTAGGAGCACATTAACAACTAATCAGAAAAGCACCTTTTGATAATGGGACTCCATCTCTGCCGTTGACCCTTTGGGTTTTACTGTGATGGGCTGAATGAGGCCGACTGCCTGTCAGGGGAAGGATTTCTTGGGTACCTTATCAGAATTTTCTTTTCATTTTTTCTTATCTAAAGTAAGTTGCCTATTAACTGCCCCTGAACCATTTTCTTTGGCTTAACAGAAGTGATTCACTAGGCAGAGAGTCTGAAACCTGAGAGATTTTCACTCAGGATCCTTCGACTCCCTCTGCCCCCAGCTGCTACCTCTCTTCCCCAAACCCTTCTGAAGGCAGGGAGCTGGCAGCCTCCTCTAGCTCCTATCTCTTCATCCCTCTTCTTTATTATTATTTTTTTTAAGACAGAGTCTCACGGTGTCACCCATGTATCATCCTGGACTCATATGATCCTCCTACCACAGCATCCGGAGTAGCTGGGACTATAGGTGCCCACCACCACACTTGGCTAATTTTTCTATTTTTAGCTGAGACGAGGTCTGGCTTTTTCTCAGGCTGGTCTTGAACTCCTGAGCTCAAGCAATCCGCCTGTCTAGGCTTTCCAGGGTGCTAGGATTACAGGCGTGAGCCACTGTGCCTGGCCTCCCTCCCTCTTTATTTCCTTCAGTGCACTTTCAAGTTTGGACAGTACTTTTTGTATTTAATTTTATTTAATTAATTTTATTTTATCTTTTGCTTGTTGTCTGTCTTTGCTGATAGACTACAAACTGTTTAAAATCAGGGAGCTTTTGTCTTTTTCACTGCCTACCCCGATCCCTAGAATAATACCTGGTATATAGTGGAAACTAAAAAAAAA
>NW_003852436.1:578856-580662 GCF_000181295.1 Otolemur garnettii
GAGGGCTCTGACAGTTTGCATCTGCTGAGGAAGGGAGAGAGTCTGTAATATGGGAAAGACATTGATATTTTTTGTGGGACAGGATGATAAAACATCATTATACTATATATATGTAGATATATATACATCTTTTCTCTTTCTTTCTTTCTTTCTTTCTTTCTTTCTTTCTTTCTTTCTTTCTGACAGAGCCTCAAGCTGTTGACCTGGGTAGGGTGCTGTAGCATCACAGCTCACAGCAACCCCCAACTCCTGGGCTCAAGTGACTCTCCTTCCTCCGCCTCCCAAGTAGCTGGGACTACAGGAGCCCACCACAATGCCTGGCTAATTTTTTGGTTGCAGTTGCCATTGTTGTTTGGTGGACCGGGCTGGATTCGAACCCGCCAACTCAGGTGTATGTGGCTGGCACCTTAGCCGCTTGAGCGACAGGCAGCAAGCCTTAACTCTTTTTTTTTTTTTTTATCAACATAATTTCAGTGGGTCATGAAAGTTTAACTATAGGTTCAAGTGTGCCATGAGATAAAAAAGGTTGAAAAACACTGCAGGTGTTGGCAGAGTTTAACTCAGGTACGCACCTGTGTGACTCCGTCCCTATCTTGGTGTAGAACATGAGCACCACCCAGAAAGCTCTCCCGGTCCTCCCAGCCAGTCTTCGTTTTCACCCCCTTCCAGATGCGAATACTTCTGGGTTTTTGTTTTTTTTTTTTTTTATTTAGTGTTGCATTCTAAAATATCATGTAATTGGAATCGTGCAGTAAGAAACCCTGTATAATGCTTCATTCATTCTCCATAATCTTCTTGAGATCTCACCATGTTGCAGATATTTTTCTTTTCGTCGCTGAGTGGCATTTCATTGAATCGAGTGGCACAGACTCTACCACAGAGTGGCTATCCATGCTCTTGTCGGGCCGTTTCCAGCTTTGGGCTATTATGAATAAAGCTGCAATGAGCATTTTTGTATACATCTTTTTATGGATATGTACTCACATTTCTCTTGGGTAAATATGGAAGATTGAACTGCTGGGTCCAAAGGTCTACTCATAAGAAACTACCAGAAGTTTTCCAGAGTGCCTGTGCTATTTTGTGTTCTCACCCATGGCGTATGAGGATTGCAGTTGCTCCACATCCTCACCAACATTCTCTTTTGTTGGTCTTTTTAAATTTTAACCACTCTGGTGGATATACAGTGGCGTTACCTTATTGGAGCTTTAAGTGGCAGTTTGCCGATGTTGAATCGTGTTGAGATATTTTTCACGTGATTATTGGCGCATTTGTTTATCTTCCTGTGTAGGTTGTTCCTACATTCTGGATCCAAGTATTTTGGCAGATATATGTCTTCTGAATATTTTCTCAATTTTCGTACCATGTTTTAAGAGACCTCTATCATCCTTTTTTCCCCCTTTACAGTTTTTGCTACTTGTCTGGGTCTGGTGTACATATATGCCCGTCACCTGTTCTTCTGGGGATATTCAGAAGCTGCTAAAAAGAGGTAAGGAGTACCCAGTCATTGTGTATTTATCCAAAAAGCAGCAGAATGTAGTCTGGGTTAGCTTCTGCTCCTGAGAGGAATTAACAGCCCTGCGAGTTGTGGTGGCAAAAGTGATCCACACTTCAGGTGAGAAAATAGAAGTACAAAACTATGCATGGAATGTGGACTCTAACTCCTTGCAAGAGTTTTTTTTTTTTTCTCCAGAAAGTTACTAAGGAAATAATCTTACTAGCCTTGCTAATCTGTTGAATGTTAAAGGAAGCAAACTTACTTCCATGGCTAGGCTATGATGAACCAAAATTCTCTTTTCTCTTTTTTTT
>NW_003852436.1:581077-600907 GCF_000181295.1 Otolemur garnettii
ACTGTTGTCAGCGCCCTGGGAATTGCAAACAACTTTCTGGATGAATATCTAGACCTCAAAGTTGCCAAGAAACTGAAGTCGAGCTTCTAACTTTTTCTCTTCCCTTTCCATTAATGCTTGCAGAAGCTATTTCTACCCTGATGGTAATATGGCGTCATAAGTTAAATAAATAAAGAATTTATTCTGTTTTTCTTGAAATGGCTTTGTAAAAGCACACTTTTGAGAATACATTTCCTGTTTAAGAACTGGAATTTGCTTGTGATGGGTATATCCAGATCATCCGTAGAAGGGTATCAACCCCTGGCTTTAGAAGTGTATACTGAAGTCACAACCAGTTCAGTGTGTACAGGAGGGACAAAGCAGCCTAATGTACGTGCTGGGCTTTCTCTGGGTGCTGACATAGCCTCTGAGATGGCTTCTCTCCTGATGGAAAGGCTCCACATGGCTGCATGTGGAGACAGGTGAACACTTAGAGTAGCCAGAGAAGTCATCAACTAGTAGCACAAAATGAATCTGGCTATGAAAATGAACTTTATTAAGAAAAAAGGAAAAAAAAAAGTATCATTTCAAGGAACCACCCAGGGACCTGAGCTAATTGAATAGTCTTGCCCCTGGGCACAGGAAGGAGGGTCCTGATCTCAGCTGTGGAGTCTGGGCTGGGTTCCACTGCACACCCAGCATCACCTGGAGTATGGGGTATGATGCAGGATGCAGAATGTGCACAGAGCACAGGCTGGCTGTTCTGACTTTCACGTGCAATCACTGGCACCATGCAGAGGATGTTTCTTCATTTTCTTTATCTGTAAAATGGGAATGATTCTACCTCACAGCCTACAAAGACCTTAGGAAAATGGAATTAGTTATGAGCATAAACAGTACATTTTAACATTAGGAAAAGCACCCATTGTCAATTTTTCCAAAGAAAGTTGGACAGCCTTGAATCTGGTGTGGGCATTGTCAAAAATTGTTTAATGGGACTTTCTTTTGGGTAGTTACAAAGGAAGTTACAAAGGTTTTGAGTAACAGAAAAAGAAATAAAGGCATTAAAATAATAGTATTTCCAGAATACTAGCAGAGAAGACATGACTTCCTGTATCCCAAATGGCAGAACCTCACTAAATACCCCAGAGTATGGTGACCTGGGAGTGGGGACATCTGGATATTACCAGTGCAGGTACCCCCACTTGTTGGCTCTTCTACTTGGGACAAGGTACCTCATCGGTGAGGGGTCTGGGAGCAAAGAAGAGTCGAGTCCAGAGGGAGATCACCTGTCCTGTCCTACCACTTGCTGGCTGGGCTGCCCTAGCACTTTCTAGCTCTCTGCTTCAGTTTTCTCTTCGGTAAAATGGGGCTGCTACTCGTTCTGAAATGCTATGATCTTATGGTCTTTTTACTTAGTACTCTGACCAGTTGTGATGTGACTTGTATGGTGGCATTTTAATTATACACTTAAGATAATGGAGACTACAAATTTTTTATCCCAAGGCATAACTGTTGCCTAATCATTTCATTTAGAAGTACAGAAAAACTTTACACATCTTCTATTTGAGGATTTTTAAATGTTTCTATTTGTGCTAAAGTAGTTTCTAGGTGGTATAAACCACACACACACACACACACACACACACACACGGTTTGGTTAAACAACATGTGGAAACAGGCAGTGGGTATATCAGGTTGTGAAAGTCCTGTAACTTTAAACGTTAGAACCATAAATTTTATTTCCTTTGTTCTAATTCCATTGTCACCAGGCAACCTTTTGATTATTTGAATTCCTATTAGATTTGGCTACAGGGAGCAAACCATGTTGGAGAGAGAGAGAGATGTGAGTTTCTGATCCATCTGACAGTTATATATAAATTTTTTGTATATTAGCAAATTGACTGATTTCATTTTTGGAGGTTAGATTCATTGCCTCAGAAAGTCAATGTCATGAAAAAAGGAATTTTTCTATATTGAGAATCTTAAGAGGCATAGAAACCAAATGGCAATGTGAAATCCTTGATCCAATCCTGGTTAGAAAACATCTTTGGAAGACATTTGTGAGACAATTTGGACACTTTGAATATAGAACAAGAAGGAGATGACAATAGGGAATTAATGTCAGTTGTATTAGGTGCAATAATGAATGATCTTATGGCCAAGGAGAGAATGCCCCAATTGTTCAGAGCTGTGCGCTGAAGCATTGAGGGACAAAGTGGTTGGATACATAACTTTGAAATGGTTCTACAAAATATATACGCAAAACATTTATGGCAAAATGTTAATAGTGATTACATCTGGTTAAAAGGTTCACTGCACTCTTCTTACTACTTTTCTGGCCATTTGAAAACGTTTCTAGTAAAAATTTGAAAAACTGAGGTTCATGTCTGTAATCCTAGCTGTCTGGGAGGCCAAGGCAGGTGGATAGCTTGAGCTCATGGGTTCGAGACCAGCCCAAGCAAAAAGTGAGACCCTGTCTCTACCAAAAGTAGAAAAACTGAGGCAAGAGAATTGCTTGAGCCCAAAAGTTGGAGGTTGCTGTGAGCTATGATGCCACGGCACTGTACCCAGGGCAACAGCTTGAGCCTCTGTCTCGAAAAATAAAAACAAACAAAAAAATTTTGAAAAATTGGAATAGAATTAAAAACCTGAAGTCAGATTCTTGGTAGCTCTGCAGGTTGTTTTCTGTGTTGAGCACTGTAGGTTTAATTTGGGATTTGGGGGTACTGATGGATCCACAGCCATTGGTGATGGGCTAGTAGCCATCCTGGACACGGGCAGGGACACGGGGGCCCTGTGTGTGTGGGAATTACAATGGTGACTTCTACCATTTGTGTGAAATGAAGCAGGTCTCTCAGGTAGCTTGTTTCAGAGGACATTAGTGTGGGTATCTACTGTCTTTAGATCTTAGAACAAAAAAGGAGAAGGAGAATCAAGGAGAAAATTAAGAGGGGGAAAAAAATCAAAAAGAAAATAAAATGTCAGAGGACTGGTTACCAAAGAGGTAGCCCTGTTCCTTTCTCAGGTATTTTTTCTCCCTCACTTTTCTCTTAGGGATAGGTGCTAGGTGGAGTGTGGCCCAACAAGTCATTAATAAAGAAAAATATCAGTTCATTTGGTTTTCACTCTTTTTTCCCTGATCTTGAAAATGATGGTCAGAGGCAGAGACAGCTCAGTGAATGCTTCTCCATCAGCGATCAGATACTTCTTTCTCACAGGGGTAGATACCTTCTGTCCTCCAAGGTGGATGTGTATTCTCTTCTCCCTTCTCAGTCACACACTGCAGTAGGATTTTATAAAGGTCAGTAAGATTATAAGAACTTGTTTTAAAGGATAAAAATATTTCATTCATTGGGTACCGAACAAATTTCAGGATAAAAAATGTGGCTTGAATTAATCGGGACTTGGAGGAGTAATCAACTCCTCTCCGGGCTTCATGTTGTCATTTCTGTTGTCAGCCTCCCACTGCACCCTCCTTCCTCCCCAGAATCCGTTGATTTTCTGGGATAGTGCTAAACCCACATCAAAGGGACAAAGCCCAGTGCCACAATGTCTCCATTCTTGTGTTATGTGCCATCCAGCCTGGAACTCGTAACCTATCCTGGGTTGGGCTGGCCTCTTCTTCCATAGTCAAATTCATTCCTTCTTTTGGTTCGTGGATATTAAAACTCACCTTTGTTCTGGGCCAATTTTGATGATGACTTTATTGTGTGGCCTAATTTTCTGCTTTGAAATTCGTTGTGTTACTAAGATTTAAAGTTTGATGGGGAGGTCAGCTCTCCTAGAAGTGGTGAGGTCGATTCACAAGGGACTCCAGAGAGGCGGAAAGGGAAAGGGAGTGGAGGAAACAGGTCAGAGAAGGAGAAGAAGGCAAGCCAGGGGGCAACTTCCAGCCTAGCTCCAGCCTCTGCCTGGCCTTGCAGGGGAGCCCTGGAGCTAAAGTACATCTCAGAGTTTGTCCAGAGGAGTTAACTGGACTGTTCCTTTCTTGCACCAGGAAGCCATTGGCTAATGTCAGTCTGGAGGGGTATAAACTCAGTACTTTCAACTCTGGGGTGGGTGCAGGTACCACCAAACTTTGAGAGCTGGAGTGGGGCCTGGTAGAAGGGAGCTGCTCCTGGGGGAGGGGTGTTTATTGACAGCGTCCGCCACAGTGGGGTAAGGCCCCTTGGCTTCCTCCCATTATATTCCTTGATTTTTTCTTTATCTTGAATAAACATTTTACTACTATTTTCCCAAGTCCTCGTAATTTTGAGCTAGTAGAAATTGCTATGGTACAGAATCGATTATGCAAAAAGACCGTGGCTTGTTCCCTGCTACGTTGACTTTCCTCCCCTCCCTTTGCTGTATCCTTCAGAGTGCTGTGGCACATTTAGAAAGTTTCATTTCTGTGAATTCAAAAGACTAGGAATGATTGATCTCTACTATTAAATACATGTTTAAATAATGATACTGCGTTTTCTCAATTAAGACTCAAGAATAAGGAATCTGCTTAATTAAGGTTGGTGATCCAGAGAGGATCCTAAAATAAACTATTCCTGTGGATTGATTCAGATAATGATCTTTTATTTTTGTTACTTTTTTCTTTAAAAGTGGTATGTCAACATCACTTCATTTCTACATTTCAGAGTTCTGTACATTTCTTAAAAGGAAATAAGCAATGCTCAATGTACAAAGTAAAAACAGAAAACTAGAAAAATCTGAGTAAGATGGAGCAAGTTGCCATAGGGCATACGGTACAAATTAGTAAGTAGATGTCATCTGAAGTGCAATACCACTGCTGTGACGATGAGTTAGGGAATGAAATAAAAATACTCTATTTTAAACAAACAGTATATATATATTTATATGTATATATATTTTTACAGATAGTAGACCCAGTGATATCTGCAGTATTGTAAAAACTTATGTACAAATAACTTTTTTTTAGACATTACATATACATCAGCACCGTCGTAAAAACAAAACAAAAACAAAACAACTTTATTAAAATCTACCTCTCTATTAGTTGGTCCCAGTCTGAGTGTTTGAAGGAGGCTTTAAAAAGATAATGGAGCCCACTCCCTCTCCATCAGCCACCTCCATTTCTCACCATTGCTAATATAGGATTTATTTCCTGTACCTTTCAGGAAAAGGTAATTGTGTATTCTGTGTCTTCTTGCCTGTTTCCTTTTTTGTTTGTTTGTTTTCATTTGTTTCCCCTCAGAGTTACCCAGGTGGTATCTCTCCCTGTTCAGGGAGTTCAGGGTCACCCTGCCACCACCTGTTTGGAGAGGTCTCACAGCTCCTGCCTAGGTCTCACTGACCTAGCACCCATGGCCTCACATCCCGCCCCTTGACAACCCTGGGTATGTGGAAAGCAAGTCAAGGGCATTGTTTGCCCATCTCCCTTCTCCCCCAGGCCCTTGGCCCCAGCTTTCCACTGGAACTTGCATTCTCAGACTTCCCGAGTCCACCTGTCCAGCCCTCACGGGCTCCAGCACTTCTGCGGTGAGCACTTGGCAGTGCACAGAAGGAAGCAATTGTTTAGGATCCAGAGGGAGGAGGGGACAGGAGAAAAGTACAAGCCACTGTTACTCATATAGGACAACACTTAGGCCCATGGCCTCCAAGAGGTGGCAGTGTGAGGGGAGGCAAAGTCCACAGAGACTAGCCTGGCCACAGAGGACACTGTCAGTTTCCTTCTGACAGATTTCTCCCAGGGCAGATGTGAGTGAATTACAAAGAGAATAACTGTACAGAACTTTCGAAGTGGATTACTTTGCCCACATGAAAGGAACCAGGAACCACATCTTTCCCCCTTTGATCACCCAAATTTGTAAGGTGGAACAATTGATTTTTGAGTTCTTCCATCTCTTGGGGTTTTATAAAAAGCTTGTTTTTCCAATGAGTGGGAATGATGGGCAAGGCTGATTTTATAGCATCGCCCCGGGGATTTTCCTGGAGGGAGCCAGAACCAGTGAGCTCTAGGTCATTCCTTCCTGGGGATACCGAGAGCCTCAGATGCAGCTCCCATGAACTGACACCCACACATCAGAGCCTCCCTCTCAGTTCTAGGCAGAGATATTCCTTTAGCTTCACACAAGTCGAGGAAAAAAAATGCCAGTGTTGCCTTTGCATTTCAGGACTTCCGTAAGTTCTTCTGGCATTTGTTTAGAGTCCGCCTGGGCTCCCTAAAGACCTAAGTGTCTCTTCTTGGATAGTCTGTGAGGAGAAGCAAGGGTGGGCTGGGGTATAGGCCAGGGGGAATCACACCGGGCAGGGGAGGGGACGAGGGAGGCCAGGTTGGCAGATGCTTGGAAGCCAGCTGGGGTCTCTGCACCCTGTGGCCCCCGACGCAGATGTGAACTACCTGCAAGTGTCAGTATTGCACCAGGCTCCCAGGAGGCTCCAGCCCAACCTGAGGTGATCGCCACCACGGTCCTCAGCAGGAGGCGGCGCCACCACGGTCCTCAGCAGGAGGCGGCGACCCCTTGGACTGCCCCTTCTCCAGACTCAGTTGGCCATCCTTGTGAGGCAACAGCAGCAACACCTCTGCAATTCCAGGGGTCACCACACGGCAGGGACGGATGGGCCAGCAGGACCCTTTGTCATCTCCCTGTGACCATCTTGCCATCTTTGTGTCTAACCTCCAAATACAGTAGTATGTCTTGAAGCCTTCTACTTCTTTCTACCCCGGGTTCAGGGCATTCTGACCTGTGCGCTTGGCCTGTGCCACCACCCAGCAGCCTCTACAGGGCTCTCCCTGGCCAAGGCTCTGCCTCTGTTGTGTCTCCTAAGCTGCAGTCTCCAGATCTGGGGCAGGAGGGGCTTCCGGACACCTCACTCAGGCAACAGGCCCTCTTGGCTGGAGCAGCGCTGGCCGGTCCAGGCCATCACAGGGAGCACTGAGCAGGGCCTCTGGCTGGCTTCGTCTTCCCCCACGGGCTCCTCCTGTGTCTCCCTTGGTAGCAGGCATCTGCATGGCATCTCATCTTGGTTGCTGTGTGAAAATCAGGTGACATGAGGCCCAGTGGGACTGTGGATTGACACCTGGATCTTCCAATGTCAGCCATCTGCAGTTTTGCTCAGTTTACGTGGGTCAAAAAAACAAAAAAACAAGGATGAGCCAACATCCTGTTTCTTTTTCACTTTTTAAGCTTCAACCAGTAGAGTTGTGGCTCCTGGGGGCCCTCTTGACTAGGGGTTACCAAACAATTCATCAAGCTCCTGCATCCACTCATCCCCCGGCCCGCCTTTGATGATGGAGTCCACAAGGTCTGCACTGTCTGGGAGGCCAGGGAAGGAAGCCCCAGCTCCCTCACCACTGTAATTGTATGACATGTCCTGAGGCGTGTTCCGCTCATAGCCCTGGCTCTGGTTGCTGGGAGCAAAGCTGCCACTGGGCATCTGTGGCTGTGCTGGGGGCTGGCTGAATGCTGGCATGCCAGGGACACCCTGGCTCAGGCCAGACAGGACCATTGGCCTCACCTGGCTGGTGCCTTGCTGCCCCGGGAGGGCTGGCATCATCTGCCGACCCATGGCAGCTGGGTTGAGCGTTCTCACTGTGCCTGTGTTAGCGTCCACGACCGACTGGCTCAGTCCCTGTGGGAAGTGCTGCTTGGTCAGTCTCGGCTGGCCAGCTTGCAGTGGGTAGCTGGCGCCGTTGTTGAATGGTCCTAATTCTCCACTAGTCCTCCCAGGCATCCCCTGTAAGCTCCTCTGTTGCCAGCTTTGTGCCCCTTGCTGGACTGTTCCCATAATGTTCTGAAGCCTGGGAGGGGCTTGGGGCCTAGGCAAGGCCTGGCCAACTGGCCCTTTCATCTGCTGGTGCTGCTGGGTGATGGCTGAGTTCACCAGCATGCTCTGACCAAAACCACTCACCATCCCAACCCCTTGCCCAGAGGCAGGCTGCCTTGGTCCCTGGGCTTGGTTGTGTGTGATGCTCATGCCACTTTGGTTTGGGTGCTGCAACATTTGGGTCATTCCTGTGCTCATACTGTACATTCCTGGCTGGCTGGTAGGTGTGTTGCTATAAGGAGCCAGTCCCATCTCTGACTGGGCTGCTGCTGTGGCCATTGTCCCTGGGTTCTGAGAGGGTCCCATTCCCATCATGCTTGTGTTCTGTGCCATCAACCGTGATGTTCGCATGCTCTGGAGGGCTGCTTGGCTTCTCACAGCTGCTATATCCTGGGGAGAGCCTACAGTAAAAAAAAAAACAAAAAACACACACACCACTCACTCTTCTCCATAAGCCATATATTGTAATAAGTTGTTGGAATTTTCTCTGGGAATGACAAAATTCCTTTATGTGAAAAGATTTACTCTGTTAATAAATCTTTAATGAAAATGACTATTATTTTTCTAATTGTAACATATACATTTCTTCTGATTTGTAAAATTTGGAAAGTATTAAAAAAAGGCACAAAGACAAAAATTAAAGTTATCTAAATTTCCACCAATCCACAAATGGCTATTCTTTTATTAACGTACAAAAATCGGGATCCTATCATACATGTGTTTTTGTAACTGACCTTTCTGCTTAACATACCCTGATGTTATTTTTATACTTCCGAATCAAATTATTTCTCACTCTTATGGATGTGATGCTGTCCTCAACCAGGAAGATACCATTTTCTCTGGAGGTGAGAGGAAATTCACCTCTTGGGCTAAATTAAGAAGAAAGGGCTCATCACTTTGCATATTCTGTTTGTGAAGTGGAACGTGGCTCAGTAGAGAATACTATCCACAAAGCCCATTAGACTAATTTCCCTTAAGACTTGAGTAGGATTTGAGAGGTTAAAGGCCATCACTTCTGCTAGGCAGCTATTTTGACAGATGGAACATTTTTTGGATCCACTCTGTAGATTTCCACATGCTCCAGATTCTCTGAATCATAACATGTCACTGCAAACTGGACAGCTTCCTGAGCTGCTAGAAAAAGAAATCCTCCTGCTACTTGGCAATGAACTTTATGCATTTCTGCAGTGAAGTCCATTTCTTCACATTGGCAATGATTACTTCTCTCGGCAGATTGCTAACACACTTTTAATAATGCTGTTTAAAATTTGGCCAGAGTAGCAACACCACGTCACTCAACCTTAATTAGGCATTTGAGTGAGCCCTTCTTTATGTGTTCCCAGGAAATTTCCAACACCAGGCAATGTCATAAAGGACTAGGACGTGCACAAAGATGGATTTTTCTAAGTCCCTGCTCATGATTAAGTCTACAAGCAAAAGAAAAATAGCTTTTCCTGGACATTTAAAGAAGATGCAGCATGGGGGCCAATCGATGTTCTAAGCAAATTTGATCCCACCTGGACCTGTGATGAGAATAGTCTAACCTTGTTAAACTTGGCACCTCGGCAGATAACTGAAGCATGTTTTTGTCTTTTTGATAGGATTATTGATTTCTGGGTAGCAAATATGTCTCCATATTTTCTTCCTTTCTTTAAGAAAGAAAATTACGGAAAATTTGATTATGACTTAAGTTTTTGTGGTCTGAGATCAATAGCATAAGTGCATTGAAAAATGAAAGGAATGGTTTAGGTGGGGAACCTTGAAAGATCTTGGGGAAATTCCTAGAACTGTTTCAATTATTTGTTTTAAGCTTATATCTAAGTAGTTTTAAAAAAAAAAATCAGAAGTTTCCAATGAAACATAGAATGACAGTATATACTGCAATTTGTACTCGGGTTATGAAGTTTTGTGACCTTAACAACTAAATTTGTATTGATTGCATGACCAATCAGATCAACTATGGTGTTGGTGATAATGGGTTATCAAGTTGTTGATAACGAAATTGAACGGAAAAATACTGCTGACTCAGAGATGGATTTCATAGACCCAAATTACATAAACAGGCTGATGGACTGCTGGAAACAGATGACAGGATTTTCACAATTTGAACATTTTCAGGGGTATATTTATAATGGATATGTTGAAGGACTAGATATTGTCTGGACTAATTTTGTGAATAAGAAATAGGTTCCTTTCCTTAGTGGGTAGAAACGCTGCAATGCCTTTTCATAGGTAATGAAATATTAATCTAAGCCAACCTTTAATTTTATTTAGTGTGTATAACTGTACTATCTATATATAATTCTTATTTTAAATAAGGAACTGTATTTTTTTTTTTTTTTTGAGTCTTACTCTGTGGCCCTGGGTAGAGTGCTATGGTATCCTAGCTCACAGCAACCTCAAACTCTTGGGCTTACCACAATGCCCAGTTAGTTTTTCTATTTTTAGTAGAGATGGGGTCTGTTCTTGCTCAGGCTGGTCTCAAACTCCTGAGCTCAGGCAATCTACCTGCCCTGGCCTCCCAGAATGCTAGGATTGTAGGCGTGAGCCATCACACTCGGCCTAAAAAAGGCATTTTAAAACCAGCCTTCAGCACAATATTTTCAACCAACGAGAAATAAAGTCTTTTATTAATCTAGTTTTATTCCTTCAGTAATTTTATTAATAAATATATGAAGGAAAAAAATTCAAACACATCCAAAAAATTAATTTGTCTTTACCTGGTTGCTATATATATTAAACAATAAACTACTGCTTCTTTTTTTCTTTTGTCTAAAACAGATGTTATTGTGAGATACTTTAGTCAAATTAATGTTTTTTGTCAGCTGGAAGGTAATATTTTAATGATATAAAAATTTGAATATACAGTAGAACCTCCAAATTGATTTTTTTGACATCATGTTGTTAAAGAAAATCTTCTAAATTCAAACAGAGATGCATTTCTTCCTAAAAGGATCTATGTCCTATTTTCACTCCCAAGAAGCCTATATTTGTGAAAAATAAGCATTTCCCCATAGGCCTATAATACTACCTACAGGCATAGAACTTGATGAGAGATAGTCATTACGACCTTTGAAATATGTAGCAGTGAGAGTTTGGTGTAGGTTCTTATCCAAGTTATTTCTAATACCAAAAAAAGTTAATTCCCCCCCACAAAAAATTATGTATCAATTTGCTATTTTTCCAGGTGCAAAATATCATGCCATTTCTAGGTCTAAAAATACATGAAAATACTGAAGACAGTAAAAAAATTATACATGAAACCAATCAGTTTAGGGAGCCTAAACTGTTACACTGGCTGTTTAACTTATATCCAGATACATTTTTAGGCTGATTATCTGTGCTTTGGGGTATCAGAAAAGTTCAAGAAATAGAACTTTTAAAACTGGACTCAAAACATTCAGGGTAGCTCATGTAAATATTTGTCTGTGTTCTGTAATACAGAAGAATTATTAAATTTTGGTGGGTCCTTCATCCTCCCTAAATAATAAATGAGTTATCAACCTAGAGAACTTAAGGGATACTAAGCTGGGTTTTAGCAGATTTTCTATTTTTAATTAGCTCATATTATAAAGCAGTGATTCTCAAAGTGTGGTCCCCTAACCAGCCAGAGTCAGCAACTTCTGCGAACTTGTTAGAAATGCAAATTCTCAGGCTCTGACCCAGACTTACTAAATCAGAAACACTAGGGATGGGGTTGGGCTATCTGTGTTTTAATAAGCTTTGTTGGTGGTTCTGATGCAGTCTAAAGTTTGAGGACTACAAGTATAAAGAAGGGGTTGTATCTGCAACAATAACTATTCCCCACTCTTCCCCACCCACAACAAAATGGGAAATGTAATTCTTCAGGGAAAATTGGTACTGATTTAATGTGTTCTACCCCTGTAGAGTGTTCAGTTCCTTTTGTCCTCTGTGTCAAGTCCAAAGGGATCTAGTAGGATGTAAGTGTCCCAGGGATGGAAGGGAGTGGTAGCTACTCAAGCCAGTATTTTCATAGGCAACTGTCAGTGAGATCTGTCAGTAAACATCAATGGCTTTGAGACCCTTTAAACCACAACTCACAGTCCATGACCATATACATGCAGGTTTATAACATTAACCAAAGTTTCTGATGTGCTCTGATAATTTCTATTATATCCCATTTAAGAAATATTGATTGTGACCCATTAAATTGTTTTCATAATCTTGGGCATTGCAACCTGATGACTAAAACATGCTACCCTAGATCAGGAATTTTTCACCCAGTCTATTGATAAACCTCAGGAAGGTGATATCTGTAATGATGTCAAGTTTGTATATATGGTAGAACCTCCATCGTTGACCACCTCCCTACATTAACACCTCCTTAAATTGACCTAATTTTAAACTGCACATGAATGCACCACATGTATGTATCAGGACAGTAGGCCTAGGTCAACATACAGTTGACTACCTCTGTATGTTGCTCAGTTTGTTACGGTCCCTTGGGTGGTCAACTTGCAGAGGTTCTACTGTATTTACATATATGCATAATTCTGTGCAAGGGGCGTCATAGCTTTCTGCAGATTCTTAAAGGGCCAGTTAACTCCTGAGGACCTATTGCTCTAGATCCCACAAAACGGGCAGAGGATGCACATTAGGATTTCTGCTACTAAGTGACTTCTGTAGTCTTCTGAAAACTCTGGTAGATAAGACTGAAAAGGATATGTAGGGTCTTTCTTTATCATGCCCAAGACCCCCAGGGGCTCTCTCTATTAAAAATGGGAGGGCCTGATCTCGAGTGGGCCTTCCACATTTACAGAGGAGTGGCAATGTGTGTCACATACAGTGTGCACACTGCTGTGGGGTCACGATTTGGGATTTCCACAAATAGTGGCAGGATCAGGACAGTCCAGTTAGCCTCAAAGGGCTTATTTGTCTTCCACATTCAGCAGAGATTAGTAGTTGTAAGCCAGATTTGTCTACGCTGGCTGTTAGAAGTGAAGGCTTTGGTTATCTGACCTGCAGAGATTAACAAGACAGATGGGGCGCAGGACTTCTGTTCCTGAGGTTACTAAGATGACAATCTAATATCAACAAGGCTGACAATAGGCCAAGACACTGGTATGTCCTGACTGGTTGTTAAACTACTGATCTTGTAACTTTGGTAACGAGCAACTATCCCAGTCCCAGTTCCCACAGCTCCTCTGACCCCTTCCTGGCCCCACTACAACCTCACTGTGATTGAGTGACCAAATTGCTTTAAAGCCTGGCACAACAGAAGGCCTCCGAAAACCTGTTCTGATTATTTAGCGCCCTTTCCCCACCAATTGTCGAACATATTGAGTATTACCTGGACACAAATACAGCACGGATAGCAATGCCCCTGGCTACATATTCGCTTATGCTGGGAGTACACAGTAGGAGAGGTTTGCACAGGCCTCACCTTGAAACTGATTGACCTGCTGCACTGGGTAAGGATTCCGCTGCTGCTGGAGGTGCTGCCGGGGTAAATGTGATTGCTGCAGCTGCTGGAGAGAGGACAAGAGGGGCGGGGAGTGAGATGGGAGAGAGTAAGCAATTAAATATCCTGGTAATTCTTAGGAAGAAAAGGTTCCCCCCTCCCCAAAACTAAACTTTGTGGTGAAGAATAAAAATACATACAGCCAAAGTGAACAAAGTCTAAGTATACAGTTGGATTGATTTTCACAAAATGAACACACTCTAGTCAGCCTCTACATCAAGAAATAGAACACTGGCAGGGCATGGTGGCTCACGCCTGTAATCCTAGCACTCTGGGAGGCCAAGTTGGGTGGACTGCTTGAGTTCAGGAGTTCAAGACCAGCTTGAGCAAGAGTGAAACCTGTCTCTACTAAAAACCGAAAAAGCTAGCTGAGTATTGTGGCAGGCACCTATAGTCCCAGCTATCTGGGAGGCTGAAGCAAGAGGATCATGCAAACCCAAGAGTTTAAGGTTGCTGTGAGCTGTGACATCATGGCATTCTACCCACAGCAACACAGTGAGACTCTGTCTCAAAAAAAAAGAAAAGAAAAAAGAAACAGAACACTGCCAGGATCCCCTCACACCTTCCAGCCATTGCTCTCCTGTGACCCAGAGGCACTGACATCCTGACTTTCAGCAACATAGATGGGTTATGTCTGCGTTTGTGCTTTGGTGCTTTTGCGTCTGGCTGCTTGCATTCAGCACTGTATCTGTGAGACTCAGCCACACTGATGTGTACCCTTGTTTCTTCCTTCTCACTGTTGAATGTCATATGTCAAATTGTAAATACCACAATTTATTTACCTATTCTACCAGTGATTCATTCAGGGTGTTTCCAGTTTTGGGCTGCTATGAACCTTTTGGTGAACATCTGCACGTGGGTTTCTGACGTGTGACTTGCTGGCTCTTGAAGAATGTGCACCAAGGGAAGAAGTTTTGACCTGGACTTCCAAGATCAGCGTACTTTCCTTAGCACGGTGGGGACCAAGCTCAAAGCCATAGGCAACTACTTTTTAAATGACCTAAATAGATGCTTTGGGTACAGGAAGATGGGATCCTCAGGGACCATTAAAAAAAAAAAAAAAAGAAAGCCAACCTTATTCCCAGGAAGCCGTATTGCCTGTAATAAAATACATCTCTTCAAGTAAACTATTCAGCATTTGCTGCTTTGAGGAAACCACATGGGATGCCACATGTACCAGGAGGCCTGCTTTTTAGTCTTTCTTCCTCCACTCAAGGGGATTCTGCTGTTGCCAATATCCTGGGAAGGCTATTATCATTGTCATGTTGCATGTGCGAAGGGAGAGAAAATAAGAGTGAGGTGGAAAGAGCAGAGAGAGAGGTTTTAGTTCCAGGTCCGCTGTCAAGTAGCTGCATGACCTTGGGGATGTCGCATACACTGCTTCCTGCAGCTGCTGCGTATTCATTAAGCACCTTTCATCTGCAAGGGCTATAAAGAACACACAGAAGGTCCCGGCTCCTTAGAGTGTTCATTATAAAATTAACACATATTGACCACTTCTTAACATGCGTGTTTATTTCTAATTTTTTCTCTTTTCTGTTTGTTCCCGGGCAGCTCTGTAATTCTTTCTCTTTCTTTTTCTTTTTTTCCTTCTCTACAAGGCCAGCCAGGATTCTGGCAACCAAAGAAAAAACCCAGCTTCTGCTCTGTGGAGCCCATCCTGTGGTGCCTACCATAGTTTCTGCAGAAAACTGTTGAAATGAATTGATTGTGTAGATTATTATAGTGTAGACAAACCATGCAAATCTTTCAGGCAGCAGTATAAGGACATTACTGAGAGTAAGCTGAGCATTTAAAAGCTTCTCCTCAAAGTTCCCATATCATATAAGAATTTATCTGCCCCCCTTACAACTAGGAAAGAGCCGTGGGGGCAGCCTATAGTGGACTGAGGGTGTGGCCCGGAGTCAGGCGCCCCCAGTTCCATCCTGCCTCTCCTGCTTTTTAGCTCTGTGGTCTCACATAAATCACGTAAGCTCCCTGGCCTCAGTTTCCTCATTTGTAAAATGAAGGGGCTTTATGACCTGGAGTGCTTCTTTCAGATCTAAAATTCACAGTTCTGTCGATTCTTTGTGAATGGGTGAGAAGTGACACTCTTGGAGGACAAGGCATTAAATGTTAATTCAAGCCTGCTTTCAACCTGCTCTGCTCTGATTTCCAGTTCTACTGAGAATCATTGGAAAGTTCCCAAAGATATGCAAAATCTTAAATCCTTCTGTTTTCACTCACGGGTCCTTTCAGGAAACCCAATATGCTGTTGCCAAAATTGAAAGTGTTACTGCAGGGCCATGTTACCTGCTCCACCAGATCAAGACCATCCGCTTGGTGTTGATGTGGTAATATTCACTCTTCAAACACAAAACTGAGTGCTTTCCACCTGTAGGCCCCTGATAACCTGCCTGGATAACCACGGTCTCCAGGTGCCGGGAAGATGGGACATTGACTTGGCTGCACTCCCTGACACCAGGGTCATGTGATAGGGCCTCACATATGTTTGTGTACACTGTACAGCTTCCAAAGAATTTTACACACATCACCTCAGGTGACCCTTAAAGCAGCTATATGAAGAAGGCTGGGAAATTACTAAAACCTAACCTAGCAGAAGAAGGAGGATGAGTGATTTTCCCCAAATCACATCACAAGCAAAAGAAAGGACAAATTCTGACCCTGAGACAAGCCATCTTTCCCTGGTCCCTCACCATCTCCTAGTACACACGATTGCTCAGGTCACAGCTTCCCCTTGCCCCACCTCTTCCAAAGAGTGCTGTAACTCTTGGTGTCCTGGATCCGAGGGGTCTCACCTAATCGCTCACTTGCCACTGGGGGTCATTTTGATGCATCTCTTCTCATCCTGTCCCTCCTTGCTCCTCAGCGTGGGGCAGGCCTTGCCCTGAGGGACCACTCCCCGCCCATGCCCCTGGCTGGTGCATGTCCCCTGACTCTACTTTGCCTTGGTCATAGCACACATATCAAAAGTCATCACGCAAACATATCAGGCACATCTGAAATTTCCTGGGGGTTGGCTGAGGAGATGATTTATAGAGCTCAGCTGCCCTCAGCAGCTCCATTTCTCACTGCCTGAGAGAGATGAGGATGATTCCTTGTCACACACCTTATGCAGGTGAGAGGGATAGAGGTTTGTTTGTACAATAGCTGCCAGGCAGCTGACTGACCTTGGTGAAAAGGGAGATAATTACACAGCTGTTCAGGAACAAAAGCAAAAAAGGGAACATAAGTGAACTGTGATCAACAGTATAATTTTTTTCTTTAGGGGATGGCTGGTGTTACTTGAACTGCTGTTCTTGGTTAGTTGCGACCTCAACCTGCCAGTGTCCTACACAGTATCCTGTATGCAGGTGGCGGTGGATGCTTGGGAAATTTCCAAGATTCTGATCCTACTGGAAGGATAATGACAACGCAGAGCTATTCTGGGCTTTGAGCCTTATGTGACAGCCTCATACCTCCCATAATAAAGAGGCTGCTGCCCGAGATCCCGTGCAGACCCCACAGGAGCTGTTGAGGGATCTCTTGTGGACAGCCTCAGGCCTTTCCCTGGGATAATACTAAATCAGGCAAGGGCATCTCTGAAAACAAAATAAATCGAAACCTACAGGAGCAGTCCACAGGGAAGGCTTTCTTTTAAAGCGGGAGGAATTATATGGCAGGGGTGGCCAAAGATGCCTAAAGTAAAGCTGTATTTGTGTTAGGTCTTTCTTTAACTCACAGATTTCCTAAGCTGTGTTAAAAGCTGTTGGGAATTTTCTGAAGGCTGCCCCCTCTCTGTGACCCTGGGTTCAGGTTTCCAGGTAGTTCTGTAGGCCCTATTGTTTTGCTATTGTTCCTGGTCCATTGTTCACAACCAATTCTATAGAATTCTCCTTAATCCCTCCTGTCACTTTCCTTCAAGAAACAAAATCCTCTGAATTATATTTTTTGCTTCACACCAGAAATATTAGGGCTCATGAAGAATCTGAGACAGCCCCCTCTCTCCTGTGAGCCAATTAGGAAGACCCCTGCACCAGAAATCAGAAATCAGGAGAAAAGGAATTAGGCTTGAATCAAAGAAATGTTTCTGGTGAATGAGCCTTCAAACCGAGGGCTGAAACCTGTCTTTTAAGAACAAACTAATTCATTAAAGGAAAAAAACGCCCTAACTAATTGAAAGATCTAAGTTTTGCAGGCTCTTCTGTGATCCTGGAAAATGTTAGACTGTAAACATCTTGATGGGAGACATGAACTATGCCTCCCTCCTGGATAGCAGGTGCTGAAAAAATGCTAGTTGAATTAATGAATCACGCCAAGGGCCACATTACCTGCTCAGCCAGAATCTGCTGCTGCTGCTGCTGCTGCTGTTGCTGCTGCCTTTGCTCCCGCAGGAACTGTTGCTTCTGCTGCTCCATCAGCTGGGCCCGCTGATCAATGAGCATCTGTTTCATGATGGCTGCCTGGGGCTGGCTGCCCAGGAAGCTGGGACCGGAGGGACTGGTTCCAGAGACGATGCCGCCTGAGCCTGGTGGCACAGAGGGCTGCATGGGGCCTGTGGTTCGGGGAAGCCCAACCGGGTGCTGCTCCTGGGAGGACAAGAAGAGAGTGATGCAGTGATGCCCCAGGGACACTCAACATCATTTAAAAGAAAGGTCCTGAAGAAGGGGAATGGGGCAGATGTCTCAGCTTGGGCACCCAAGGGGTCTGAGTGGCATGAATAACATTTCCATAAAAACAACCTCAAACCTGGCTGTAAACCTGAGTAAAGAGGTTCAAAGAGGACAGTAAGACAATACGGTTCTGGGAAATATGAAGCCAAGTCCAGTTCTTTTGG
The DNA here is from genome assembly GCF_000181295.1 of Otolemur garnettii. Taxonomy (NCBI): domain Eukaryota; kingdom Metazoa; phylum Chordata; class Mammalia; order Primates; family Galagidae; genus Otolemur; species Otolemur garnettii. The sequence continues at coordinate 599,137 of NW_003852436.1, forward strand.
GATGGGACTGACTAACGGATGAATGTGGGCTGGGTATTCAACTAACGTGTATTCCTCCGAGGAAGGGAAATAAGCCCTCAGGTTGAGTTTCCCATAAGTCTGGAATGTGCAAGACTTTATCTGTTAGTCCTTATTCTTTGCAGTCAACTTGGCCACAATGGATTTTTTTTTTTTTTTTTGAGACAGTCTCACTATGTTTCCCTCAGTAGAGGGCTATGGTATAATAGCTCACAGCAACCTCAAACTCTTGGGCTCAAGTGATCCTCTTGCCTCAGCCTCCCAAGTAGCTGGGACTACAGGCATCTGCCACAACACCTGGTTATTTTTTGTTGTTGTCATTGTTGTTTAGCAGGTCTGGGTTGGTATCGAACCCACCAGCCCTGGTGTATGTGGCTGGCACCCGAACCAGTGAGCAACAGGCACCGAGCCCACAATGCACATTTTCTTAACAAGAGAAATATTTGCAGAAGACTGCTGGGATTTATTAATCAACATCAGATATTTAATGGAATTCTAATTAATGGCAACATTTGAGAATCCTGATATGTGTGTTTTAAAAAATCATGCTGGTCAGAGTTTTTGATAGTAAGCATTGGGAATGTTTAAAGCAAGGTAACCTCCCAGCATCTTTAAAAATAGAACTGGATCTCATCTGTCTGGAGCAATTTATATACGGGGGTTTGGATTTGGTCTCTTGATTCTATAATTATGTGTCAGTCAGTCAAATAATAGCAACTTTTAAGGACCGATCCTTAGGGAATGAGAGGTAAAGTGGCAAAGATTTAATCCCATGCAGCCCAAGTTACTTGTTGGTGAATGTGCTGATGTGCTCAGAGCCAGACTGTGCAGATTATTAGGGAAAAATGGCTGATGGGAAGAGTGTGTGCGACCTTAAGACTCATTTCTGGACACCTTCTTTCCTGTTCTATCAAGCACTCCTGGCAGTGGCAAGTACTGTCTGAAATTCGGCAGAAATATTCCTTCTAAATCTAACTCATTAAAATTTCAAGCAATTAAGCTGAACATGGAGGAGTTGACATAAATTAAATGGGCACACATATAGGGACACACAGAGTCATTTTGTGAAGTGCTACTATTAGCCCTAAATAAGAAATGAATATGAATTACTCTGTAGTTATTAAAAAAATTAATCCAAAATAAATTTTAATATTTCTCCTCTTATTTGCTTTGCTACCTTTTCAATAGAGATATTGTCAAACTTGCTGGCAACTTCCTCTCAGGGTATATACTTGCAGTTTCTCTGTTTCTCCTAGAGAGTCCTGGATTCGCTACCCCACAGCCGGGCTATGACCCTCCCTTCCCTCTATCGTCCAGGGATGAGCCCCTCATGCACCTGCGAGTTACTTAAACTGCATCTTCAATTGTTCTTCTCCTCTCCCTCCATCTACCCAAACAGAAAAATAAGCAAAACAGACAAACAAAACCCCAAACACAAAACATAATCCGCTCACCCCAGAAACAAAAAAAACTAAAGAAGTGCTGATCACTTGGTGCGATAGCAGGTCATACAGCTAGTAAATGGAAGACCCTAACCAGCAGTACTAGAAGGCTCAAATGCAGAATTCCTTTTACTAGCTCAGGCCTTAGACTGTGGGTTAATAGTGCCATGTGTGCACCTGATAATTGCCTGTAGACTAAATACATGGAGAGTTTCTCATAAAAGTATTACATTCAATTTTTTATTTGTAAGGGCTGTAGCTGAAGCTAATAAAACTTTTAGTCCTTGTATTTTCTCTGTAAATGGACAATG